>NW_026863076.1:0-16601 GCF_026571515.1 Ruditapes philippinarum | reverse complement strand
GTTCATAAACTATTGACGCGCACATGATGTATAGTGTTCTGGGCAAAATGAAACATTATCACCAATTAATTAAACATTTATAAGGATAGCATCAGTTAGGATTCTATGGCAATGAAAAGTGCTGTTACAGACTATAATGAGCGGTAACTCATTAAAGTTGTGTAACAATTTGGCTAAATTTAATTGTCACACGAATCGTTGACAGTTTCATTTTTCAAACTGTTTCTTGTTCCCAAAAATGTCATTTCCTTACCGCATGTAATTTTGAAAGTTTAAAACCCTTTGTCTGAAACTAAAACACTTTTTGAAAACTGCCCTCGATTGAGACAATTTAAATACATTCCAATTAACTCTCAATGAAAGTAATAACAGACGTTAGATGGGTTTCTTAATGTTTTCCCTATTAACATTTTTTATTTCATGCTTTCCAGTGTTTTATTGTAATATATCAGATGATTATATAGAGGATATTTGTTTGTTTGTGTGTAAGATGAAATTTTATTTCATCGAGTGAGCTTTAAAAACAGTATTCTCACGAGTGGCGCAGCCACGAGTGAGAATACTGTTTTTAAAGTTCACGAGATGAAATAAAATTACATCTTACACAACAAACAGAAAAATTTTCTTTTTATTTTATGCTTAAAAACAAGTTAAAACGAAATTTCCATAATTTTAACGTTAATATTAAAATCTGTTTCCCCCATTGAGAGCCCCATTTAGACGGAATTTCTCATTTAAAACAAGAAGTCTTGAGCTGAAAAATAAGTCCGCCAATCAAGGTTAAATGACGGTGATATTTATTCATTTTATTAAAAAAATATGAATGATCGCTTGTTTTAATCATAAAAACAAACAATTCTTGCAGGAGAAAATTCCAACCATCCATCCATATTTCTGTTACTTACTGCGAATTTATATTAGACCTGGCTTTCTAAAATGTAAACGGCAGTCATTTTTTAAAGTTGTGTATTTCATGGGAAGAAAATAATTGTGTAAGATTCAGAAGGATATAATTTGGATTTGTTAGTCATACACCTTTTTAAAAGAAAGAAAACTTATTTGAGGATTGTAACAGACAAAAAATAAGTGTTGACAGAAGTGAAAACATTCAGAAAAGGAGCTAGGAAAATGGAAAAATTGGAAGCTTGCTGAAGGAACGCTGGGTTGTTTTAACTTATTTTACGAGTGATGGCTGTCAATGCTTTTCAATTTTTCATAAAGCATACGGCAGTTATTGCTCGTAGGATACTTTAATATGCCCAAATGTCATCAAGAGCCCGTTTTGCATGGGGAAGGAATGTATTTTTCAGACTGTAAAAACGAAACAAAAAAAATTTAGAGACAAAATTTGGTGATTGGAATTTGAAGGAATAGAAGTAAGTTTTCTCTCTGTGTTACTTTTGACATTTAAGTTATTTATCTATTTCAGCTTTGCTATTTCTTTTAACAGCCTGACATTGTCAGAATTGTCGGTAAAAATAAAATTGAGGTACCACATGGGGAAAATCTTAAAAAAGTAGTTTCGTCATTGAAAAAAGTGAAATTATATTTTGATAATTTTCACTGTGAAATTATCAAATATAATTTTCACGGATAAATCAGTAATCCACTGAAAAGCATAAAATAAATTCTGATAAACCACTAGTGAAATTTATAAAATATAATTTTCACTGTAGCCGGACTATATCTGAATGCGGATGAAAAGAAAATTAAACTAAATGGAATAACAGGCAGAAATAATTGTCATCATACGTAAATTTTGCTTCTATAGGAAAAGAAAGTCGATGTCACCATGTACATCATGTAAAAATGTAACAAAATTAGAGAATTTAACAGAACTATATTTCAAAATTGATGATGTGACGTCATGATGTGATGACGTCACAAAGGAGAATGCGCGACGTTATGCGGCAAAATCAGTAAAAAATACTTAAAATTACTTTAAAAGCATGAAATAAAAAGAAAATTTATTTGTTTTACATATAAGATTGAAATATATTTCATTCGTGAACACCAGCTATTATATTTTCACTCGTGGCTACGCCACTCGTGAAAATATTGCATCTGGTGTTCACTCAGTGAAATTATATTTCAATTTTACATGCAAAACAAACAAATATCCTCTATATCTTGTCTAATAAATTCAAGACGGAAATATTCAAACCAATTGTTTTAGCAAAAAAGGTGAAAAGACTACAAGAAGTAAATTGCCGTGTTGTCATCTTGCGCCAACATGCCATGCAAAAAAGATTTAGCTGCATCGAATTTAATCATATTTTTGTGCTAATAATACCTAAAAATCGATTTAAATCTAAAACTGAAAACCTTAAACCTTAAAAAATATTTTACTCGAATAAGCCGTAATCACACTTATAACCACTTTTTTTCTCTATGTGATGTTTCGAATATATACATTATCTATTTTAATACTAAAATATAAAAATTGTTTGCAACAAGATGAAAAAGCGGAATGAAAAGTATGATTTAGCTCACTTTAAATATTAAAATACGAGTATGGAACCAAATATCAAAATAGAGAATAAACACCATTCATATATGATATATAAGAAATGCTGACTTAGATTAGATTAGATTAGAATGATATGATATTATTGGTTTCCATCTGTGTGGTGTTAAAGTTAAAATGTATGTTAGCAGGCATAATTCAAAAACAATGACTTTAGTCGTTTCCTTTATAACAGTTTTTGTTTTATTTATTTCTCGGTTATAATTCAAATTTAACATAAAGTTTATGCAAGGGCGATCCACATTGAACATTTCCGTGTCATTTATCAAAAACATATCAATGATATATTTTATAGTCCATAAAGTAATCTCTGATTTTGATTTACTTTTGTCATAGTATATTATGATATATTTCATTATAAATATGATGTATTGATTACGAATCTAATATACTTATCGAACACATTCAACGGTTATTTCATCATCTATCAAGTGCTCAAACTTATCGCTATAGCATTAGAAAATTCATATTTGAAAGCAGAAGTATCATTTTCGAAACTAAAGGTTGCTGGTTTTTAGAAATTTACGAGAATTTTATTCTTATATACCTAAGCTACTTAAATTTGTATTGAATTATTATTTAAGAAATAATATATCCCAAACTGTGATTTTATCGATCAAGAAAATCACTGTTTGGAGTTCGGATGCGAGGAATTATATAATGATGCGCATCCGAACTTCAAACAGTGATTTTATAAAGCGATAAAATCACCGATTTGGACATATTACTTCGATTCTAACACATCAAATAATTGCTGCCGTACCTGATATTAGCTACATTGCGCCTGACTTGTTTCCGTAGTTATTTTTAGCGCGTCACATTTTTAGTGGTTACGTCACGTGTATACTGATTACGTCACAATCATGTCTAAATATAGAACGTCAAAAAAAAGAAGATTTTATTTCATATTCTAACACGACCCGCATTTTTCCCTATTGAACATAGAAGAACCGAAAGTGTGTGTTATTATGCACTCTAACACGACCCGCATTTTTCCTTATTGAGTATAGAAGAACCGAAAGTGTGTGTTATTATGCAATAAAATCACTATTGCCGTTCTATATTTAGATATGTGACGTCATCATTATACACGTGACGTAACCACTAAAAAATGGATTTAACTCAATACAGGATTGGAGCAGTACCTCTAGACGCTTGCAGAAATCATGATCACAAAATAGACAAATATCGTTTTTTTCGCCGATTTTTACATTTTTTATTCATTATCGTACATAAATCGGTGTGAAAAGATGAATTAGACCTATTAAAGTTCATTCCGTTGGGTAAAAAGGCAAGATTTTAGCATTTTATGATTCAAGCGCCTTGCCCGGTATATACCGGAATACGGTATTTAGTGTGGTGCTCCAATCCTTTTTATTTGTCTCACTCAAAAAATCTGACGCGCTGAAAATAAGTACGGAAACAAACAGGCGCAATTTTGCTTAATATCAGGTACGGCATCCTTTATATATCGATGTCGTGTTAGAATCGAAATAATATATCCAAATCGGTGATTTTATCGCTGAATAACATCACTGTTTGTCGTTCGGATGCGCATCATTATATCACTCGGGCTACGCCCTCGTGATATAATTCCTCGCATCCGAACTCCAAACAATGATGTTATTGAGCGATAAAATCACAGTTTGGGATATATTATTTCTTAATAACACACACTTTCGGTTCTGCTATGTTCAATAGGGTACAATGCGGGTCGTGTTAGGATTGTTTTATTCAGTATATATTTCCACTTCTGCAATAATATGTACAATGACCATTGTTATGGTTTGTCAAATGTACGAGAAAATTATTCTTTTCTCTCTCAAGAAATCGATATTATACAATTGTTTCCTATTGTGCTGACCGTAGACGTGTTGAGCATTACCTTACAACTTTATCAATATTTGAAATACAAAGGACAAGTTAGCCCATAGTAGACCAGTCCACTTTAAAAGATATTCAAACAGACGAATGTATAAATAACATCTAAAATGTATGAGGATTTATTATTTTAAGTCTAGCCTTTTATGCATATTATATAAATTCATTTACTGCTATATCTTCATTGATATCTGAAATAAGGTTTATTTTTACAATAAGGATGTTTCACTTACATTTATCCTCTTATATTTTCCAAGATCTTCTCGATCTTTAGACAGTCATTTGCATTTACTTCTTGCGTGTAGAATAAATGTAGTAAAAGCAAAACTGACAAACCTTTTGTTCCGATCATATTTGAATACCGAAAAAGGAAATAAATGCTAAATCTTTTTTTTCAAATATATGTGTACAGTATTAATACTACAGATGGCTCATGAATGGTATAGAAATTGAAAGCTACTATCCATCCCTCCCAGCACCGGCTTAAGCAGAATTCAACTTTTGAAATGAAATTTGTAAACCGTAATGCAAGAAAACAATCACATTTTTAATACTTATATGGAATTGACCTACAAAGCAAGGAAATCTAACACTGTTGTTATTTTGTCACAAGCACATCACAACAGCGCCAAATAAGTAAAATTTAAAAATATACGTAATGTTTTGTCAATATATATATTTTAATCGCACTATCAAAATCTGTGTTGCCATACAAAAATCATATTTACAGTAGGGTGAACGTGTTAGTTTACACGCAAAACGCACGTTACACGCTATACGAACGCACGTTACACGCTATACGCACGCACGTTATACGCACGCAAAACGAAACGAAATACGCAGACGCACGCAAAACGATATACGCTTAAACGAAATACGCTAAACGATAAACGCACGCTAAAACGCACGCAAAATGAAAACGTTTCTAAACCTTTATTAAAACATCGTAATCATTTTAAGTTTTTAACAACTTTAGCTACATGTAGAACGTTTAAGCGATAAATTTTGATCATCATATACATGTTGATCTATACTGTAAGGTAGCTAGAAATGTATTTTAAACGAGTTTATGTAAGAACTGAAATGCACTCAACCTAGCACCGAAATAAATTTTTGTCACAGCCTCAACAAATGATTTTTAGATATATTTATAAGCTATCATGCGCTAATATCGAAAGTAAAAAAGTTAATGTAAAGTGTTCCTTTTTATGCGCAATCGGATAAAGAACTATCCCTTGCATTCACTACGTAATCTCTACGTAATAGTCCAAAATGGCCGACATTGAAAAATTCATTGCAAATTTTTATAAATATACAGTGGTAACAATTAAATTCAGATGGATTTATGTGGCAAATCTATATATTAAGTGAGGCTGCATCATAAACAATCGAAATATATAATCTTGAGTGTAAAATAAAGGAATTAACTATTTTGACAGAAGTCACGAAAACAGATAAAAAAACACAGGATTCTACCACGGATAACATTGAGGGAAATGGATAACATTAAAGGAAAAGTTTCCAGAATCAGGAATGATTAAATTTCTGGCACAATACGTAGATTTAAGTTGATGTCCTGTATGTTCCATTAGGACACCGCATATGATTTACTGTCTTGTCGCCAGTAAAAGCTTCTCAAAACGAAAGTGAAAGTAGAAATAATCAGCGAAATCACTAAAAAAGGTAAAATTTCTAGGTATGGAATGCCGGTAGGGACATGCCACTTTGCTTATTTGCCAACTACTTAATTGCTTATTTGCTAATTGCTGATTTGCCAATTTGCTTATTTGCCAATTTGCTTATTTGCTAATTGCTTATTTGCTTATACATGTATACATAATTTTTTATGCTTTTGTCAGGCGACACGTCCGACTCGCTAAGTTCTTGTTTGATATAAAATAACAAGTCTTTGTAGACTTTATTTCAAGCTCATGAACCTATATCATGTTAATATTATGTTTATAAGGTTTTGTTAATTATAACTTGTGACAATTATGATCAATCCATCATTACCTAGAATATAGGTAGAAAGACAGATGGATACATTTTAATCAATTTCGAAAAAAATAAATTCAGTTTCAGAAAGTAGTTGTTTTTTTTAATTATCTTGAGTTTCCGTTTTAGCTCCACTATTCAGAGAATAGGGATGCTATTCTTAGTAACTTGTTTTTCTGTCATATCTCTGTTACTTTTGCTGATTCATGCATCTTACTGCAACTTTGCATAAACTTTGCGTTACAAGCATGCATACAAAGTACATGAAGAAGCTGTGCCCGTTATATACTGAATGTCAAGGTCACCAATGTATTGTACTGAGAAACCTTTGTTTTTCTGTCATATCTCTGTTACTATTGCGTATATCTAACTGTTACTTCACATAAGCGTTAAATAGGCAGCATGCATACACAATATTCAAAGAGGCTTTGTCCATTATACCCTAGGTCATGATCATGGTCATGGTCACCTGATAGCATGTAAAATGTACAATATGAAAAAAATGGAAAAGTGTGACCAAATTTCAAAAACATTGAACCAAAGCAAAACGTTGATGCACACACTGACATAAGTGATCTCAAAATCTTACAGAGCTAAAAACGAAGCCTATTGCTTATGTGCAAAGACAAACACCCGTGTTAAGCATGCACCAAATGTATCATTTGTGATACTATGTGTTCGTACCACTAAAATGAGGCCCTCTGTGACAAATCTGCTGAGAATAACGACATTTTATATGCCATAAAATAATAAATAGTTTTGTTTTCAAGTTCTTTTATTTTCAATCTTTAACCAATATTTTTCACTTATATATGACTAATCAAGTGTTTATTATGCCACCAATCTCTGACTTAAGCTGCACAAACAGATCTATAGCTGCAACACATTATAAGGCATTCTCAAGCACAGATGCTGGCGGGTCAGATCCTGCCCCTAACGTGATACGCGTCTGTAAACACTATATCAAAACTATTTTAATATTTATTTAAATACAAATTGGACATTTGTTACAACGATAAAACCATTAAGTACTTTATTGAGACTTGGTGGTATATGGTATTTTTTCATACCGGTATATGTAAAAATTGCTTGAAAACCAGTTTTAACGATGTCCAATTCGTGTTTAGATATCAAAATATTTTAAATAGAGTGTTTACAGGGGCACGTATCACGTTGGGGTACGGGATCTGACCCCAAGCGTCTGTGTTCTCAAGGACATGTCAGCCATCAGTTGTAGACATATATCTGCGTAGGCATCACTGCAACTAAATTCATTGACCAACAGTATTCTTGGAAAAACACTGAATTTACAAGAATACTGTTGGTAAAAGTTAACAGATCTGACTCAACTGGTTGTCTGTAGTCAGATGTTCCGTATACTTCCGGCACAGTGTAAACTTTTTCTATTGCAAGAAAGCAAATTAGCAATAGGCAAATAAGCAAATACGTAAACCAGCGGTTAACAAATAAGCAAATTAGCAATTCAGCAATTGGCAAATAAGCAAATTTGTCATTAAGCCTATCAGCCATTGGCAAATAAGCAAATCGGCAATTAGCAAATAAGCAATTCAGCAATTGGCAAATAAGCAAATTGGCATGTCCCTACCGGCATTCCATATCTAGGACATTACAATATATTAGTATAGATCTATATAAATATTAAGAACGCAATTTTATTTTAGGTCTGAAACTGTAATCAAGAGGAAAAATATGAGGAAAATTATTGGATTTGCAAAGACAGCACAACAGAAAATATTTTTCATATCACTTAAAATTGAAACTTATTGACCTGCGCTTAATATGTAATATGAAATTAGGCAAAGCCTATGAACGGGGAAGTCGTTAAAAAATTCCTTTCTTTCTTTCCGTTTTAAAATTGTCATTCGGTATTACATGCACCGCTTCCCTTTTCACTCAGAACACTCGACGTTTATTATTTATCCGAAAAGTTGAGATTTGTTCCGTTATCGGAATACCCTGCCTTTTATCATTGAGTTACATTGTAAATGGTGGCCCCCGACTAGAACTGACACTGAAAATTTCATTGATAGGTATAGAATTCTATATATTTTTTAATTGTTTTTTATTTGATTTTCTTTTAAATATACACATGTAGTCTATAGCCGGGCAAGTCAAAGCCCGGACCCGCGGTTTTTGACTTCCCCGTATTAATATACTTTATCACACACCGGTGCCGATTTTGCCACTCAGTAAATATTGTATTGCACATCCATGCATATAATTTGACATGACCTCATTAGCGTTATAAAAACATTATGTAAAGATGGCTAAATGGTAGCGTTATACTATAGGCGTATAAATGAAAAACTACTCTTATTTCACTTTAAACGGTCTTTATTTTGTGTATGTGATACAGTAGGGTGAACGTTTCAGTTTACACGCAAAACGCACGTTGCGGAAAAAACGCATGCACGTTACATGCAATACGGACACACGTTACACGCACCCTTTATGAAACGAAATACGCAAACGCATGCAAAACGAAATACGCTACATGATATACGCACGCTAAAACGCACGCAAAATAGAAATCGTTTCTAAACGTTAATAAAATATCCTTATCATATAAATTTTTAACAACTTCTAAGCTTGATTGTTTAGTGATTTGATTAACCCTTTCACTGCCATAGGGACGGCTTAAGCCGTCCCTGTTATTTTCAGCGTATTTGCCATATGGACGGCTTTAGCCGTTTCTATAAAAATAATAGTTATAATAATAAATTAATAATAATAATAATAAAAATAATAATAAATATAAAGAAAATTATACCATCGACAATAATTATTATTATACTAACAGATTTGGAAACATATATGATTATTATAATACTAATAACAAATAATAATAATTATATTAATTAATAATATAGTAATTTCTTAGAAAATCCTGGCAAATAGGTGAACACTAAAACAATAACCCTCTGGCAGGGAAAGGGTTAAATGATAGCTAGCCATTCATGTATTTTAAACGGGTTTATGTTAACTAACTTATCTTATGTCCCCTCATTAGTGAATAGTTCAGAGCTGTAAAAATGAAAAAATCAGTTTTACAGTATCTTTTTTTGTGATTCCATATACCATGCCAGTAATGGTCCCCTGACAGGGAAGGGAACACTTCCTTACTGATAGTGGATCTGAACACCTCTGTCTGCATTATAGGACATTTGCCATACCTTTTTTTTTATTTTTCAATGAAATTTGGTGGATTTTTTCAATATCAATCAAACAGATGTAATTGTTACTCAATATTATAGTGATATGTTGCCTTACTAACTTGGTTTCATTTACTAGGAGGTTATAATAAGGGAAAATTACCCCCATTTTTAAATATGTAATGTATTTGCTTGAACAAATAGGCATCATAGAAAATTTACCTTATCTCTCTTCATTGTCAATATAATTCAATGGGGTTTTCTTATTTTAGTCAATTAGATGTAGTAGTTACTTGATAGTATAACATTATTTGGCTTTACTTACTTTGTTTCAGTGACCAAAAGGTTATAACAAGGTAAACTTACTCAAATTTTCAATGATTTAGTGTGGTAAAGTTATAGATAAGGCATTATAGAAAATTAGCCATTATTTCTTAATTTGCAATGAAATTTGTTGGGATTTTCTTATATAAGTCAATTGATGTAGGTATTACTAAGTATTATAATATTATGTTGCTTTATTAACTTTGATTCATTTACCATGAGGTTATAATGAGGTAAAATTACCCCCATTTTAATGAATTAGTGTGTTAGCCTGGATAGTTATACATCATAGGAAATTAGCCATATTTTTTTAATATTCGAGATATTCTTATTTTAATCAAATGGATATACTTGTTTATTAATATAATATATTTCTGTTGCACTTATAATTCTGTTTCATTTCATAGGCTGATATAATAAGGTAAAAATCCCCATTTTGTAGTGAATTGGTGTTCTATCTTAAGACAGTAAGGTATCTTAGGAAATTTGCAATAACTCTTATATTTTGTAATGAAATTTGGTTGGACTTCCTTACTTTAGTCAATTAGATACGTTTGTTAATTAATATGATAGATTTATGTTCCTCTTGTAGCTTTGTTTAATTTCCAAGGCTCTTTTAATTAGGTAAAATTTTCATATTTTGTTGTTGATTTAGTGCACTATCTTGGACATTTAGGCATCTTAGGAGATTTGCCATAATTCTCATATTTTGTAATGAAATTTGTTAGGACTACCTTATTTTAGTCAATTACATATGTTTGTTAATTAATATAATAGATTTATGTTATATAAAAAATTCTGTATCATTTCCTAAGAGGTTAAGTTTAAGGTAAAATTACCCGGTGTATCAACATTTTATGTGGCACTGCTTTCTTTAATAGTTGGGGTCCAGATAAAATTTACTATAACATTTATATTTTTCCTGGACAATTATTGAAATCTTCTTTTTTAAGTCATCTAATGAAAGCTTTTAATTAATAAAGTTGATTTGGATTGATTTATCAATTACATTACTTTTCATAGGGATCTTGTATTATGCCTTTTTTAATGAACTGACCTACCTATGAAGCATAAAATTGATATTGTAGGAAAATTAAAATTACAATCAATTGAAATTGTACAGGTCCCAAAAGATATATTAGTATGCAAAATGGGTTTATGTAAATTTATATAAATACATAGGTGATATTTAAGGTGACAACAGACACTTTCCGTGGTAATCACATAAATGTCATTTAAACCAACTTATTTTAGTAATAATTGTTATTTATTTAATCTTTGTGCATTAAATGTCGTTGATCATCATAAAAAATAACATATTTGAAAAAAATGTCTTTGTAAATGATTGATTTTTAATAAAAATCCTAAAATTTTAAATCGCCATATCAAAGTCATTTTTTATTTTTTTGTCATCAAACTTTTGGAAAATAAACATACTTATAATATCTGGGGAACCGTGTCTCAAATTTTGTCTATCTTTTCTCAAAAAAATATTACGTAACGTCAAACATTTTATGCGACTTTTTTCACCATACATATTACGTAATTAAAGATAATTAAGTCGCTGATTGAGCAAACAAAGATCCCTGACACGGTTCCCTCCGTAAATGAATTCCCTTTCATGTGCTTTAAACCGCATGTTAATTGCTTGATTATTAAAAAAGTTATGCCGATTCAAAGTTCGTCCGATCCGCATCAAACGAAGTGTCATAAATTGGCTGTTCTCTCTCGGACCCCTACGTTTCACGCTAAATAATTACATAATACACAAATATCGCACCAGAGAGGGTCACAAGTTGCGGTAACATACACTAACAACATTTTATGACCCAGTGACATCTGACCAATTAAAAAGTTGCTGATTAATATCAGTTTATAACAGAAATTTCTTCACATCTTAACGTGATTTACCGTTAGTCTGGTATCGGTTGCACATATCACGTGACTTTCGGTAAAATTTGAGGCACTCGGTGGGGGGGAAATGGGACGTATTTTTGCACCGCTAGCGGGGTATTTAATTGTTTCACAGTTTATTATTATTATCATCAGCATTATTATTATATTATACCAGTGTCACTCTATCTGTGTACTCGTGTATGAAATTCCGTTAAAATATAAATTAAAATAACAAAAAAACTGAGCTTCTGACAGTATTTTAAAGTCCATGGTAGATGTACAAATAAGATCGGGATTTTATATATTTTTTCCTCCAAATTGATATAAATGCTTCACATATTTTAATAGAAATAAAAGGTATCACTCGATCATTATGATCTGACCTTCTTGACTTCTATTATCATGAAAATCATCTATGCACGGCATAGAGATCCAGTTTCTACTGGGATATACAATAAATTCCAAACTTTCTCCCAGGTTTATTAGTACTGTGTTCGATTTACTAGCGAACAATTTATTCAAAGCATTCACTGATAATTTATTTTATTATCCTTTTTTATTGATTCATAGAGAAATAATCATCCTTAGACAACCTAAAATGGTTTAGAAATTTGTCAGGGAGACCTTACCACAAGTCATATAGGCGTTCACATAAAAAAATGTTGTCTGTTTTTGTTGTTGTTTTACTTGACATTGTTAGAAAACGAGGTTGAATGTAAAGCAAGCCCTTGAATCCGTACAAAAGTCCATAAACTCAATGTAATATCTATCAGATTAACGGGACAGACAAATTATTTTCACACATTATATGGATATTTTAGCAACTATATTTTTAATCAACCCCGTGGTCGTGCGATTTGTCGCTATGCTTAATTATTTATGTTTCATACATTATGTTACGTACATTGGCCGACAATTTCTTATTTTATAAAAAAGGCTAAATAAAAGGTAGACGATATTCATAAAAGATGTACGGTATTTGTACGATACATGAATTACGAGTAGTATGGACCAGTATGGACCGGTAATTCACGCATATATGGAACTACCGATTTCCCTCATTGATGCCTCAACAGGGGGCGGAGCGTTATCGATAATTGACAGGTTACGCGATAGCAGATAAAAATAGTACAGGTACCGTTTTAAAACGTTTAAAAACACATTTTTTGGATTAACTGCTTCCAAAATTAAATCACGAATGTGTTCAGAAAAGGTTGATAAATATACTAAGCAAAAAATCTCATTTTAGGTATTTTCAGTGATAATTGACTCCGTTGTCACCTTAAGTATATTATAGTTAGAATTTTATCAGTTATGTCTAGGTTTATAACTTACTTGAGGGAAGTTAAACAAGTGACTTGGGACTACAGCATACCTATCTTACTCAGCTGAGAAAAATCTTTAAAGAATTATATGGTTATATATGGATAGGTTATATACTTTTAAGTTAGCAAAGGGCGACACAGGCTCATCTCGGGTATCTCAAAGGGGTATTATGTTAAGTAATGATTACGGATTGATAAACCTTAAAAGTGATTTTAGATAATATACAGAATAAAAATCAAGAAAGCTATATATGTTTATCAAAGTGGGTTATATTATTGACCTCATATAAGATTAAGATATATTTGAGCCCCGTCACGATAAAAGCAACATAATGGGTTTGCGACCAGCATGGATCCAGACCAGCCTGGGCATCTGTTCGCTATCAGTGTTATACGGTTTGTAAGTGACCAGTAAAAGCCCAGGCCACATACAAAAATAGTAGTCTATGGCTTGATTGTGAGCTGACAGATAGGGGAATTTTGTAAAGGGCGGCTTAGCCTGTCTAAAAAGTTCAACATGCTATATTTTAGCCACCATAGAATTTTTTATCTAGAAAAATATCTAGTTATTTTTATTTGTACAAAAATATAGAAATAGTACAATGTACAATGTATAATTAGTAAAATGTTCACTATACATGTACAAATAATGAAACTATTAACAAATGTCGGTACAGCTGCAGTACAGTATTTAGACGGTCACGGGTTCGAGTACATGTCAGGATGCACTTTTTTCTCACCCTGTGACTGACAAACATTTGTATAGCCCAGCTAGAAATTAATTCACAATGCTAAGTAAGCCTGGGAAATTCGAAGAAATATTTGCATACACAGTAGGTTTATAACTATTCAGTATTTAAACAAGTAAAACGTGTAAGCGGCCGAATAGCTCAGAGGAACTCAAGAGCCGCGGAATCGTATTCCGAGTGTCAGGGGTTCGAGTGCCTGCCAGGCTGTTACATATCAATATAAATCCGTCAAGAAAAATAGGAAGGAACTGTCTAAAATAATTATCACCCTAAATAGTATTCGGATAGGATTCGGACAGTCTTTGATGAAAAGTCAGAAGATGAACTTGTAAAGGGGGTGGGGTGCTAGTCTGATCACATCATTTGATGTCTGACGAACCTCGTATCTAATATATATTGGTACGCATATAAACATCTGTTTGCTGAATTGAATATCAAAAATGTTGCAATTAATTAGTAATTATATCTTATGCGTATGTAAAATAGGATTAAAACTAATTGATCTTCGGCTTTAAGCATGTAGAAATCTGACCAGTATTCACCGCGAGGTCACAAAGTTTAAAACTTTAATGTAAATATCACAATAATACTTCTTTATATAATATTTCTATTCTTTGACAGGGACACAGAACATCTCTTACATGTTTAAGAAACAACAAATTTACATAATATATCTATCTAAGAAATTCTTTTACTTCTCAATAGTAACAGACGCAAAACACGGTACTTAAGCGCTTAGACGGACGCAGACGCACGCTAAACGTTTCTGGGAATAAGAAACGCACGCTTTCAGACGCACGATAAACGAAAAACGATACACGGAAAACGATAAACGTTAAACGCTTGTAAACGATGCACGCTTGAGAAAGCGTTTCAGCAAACGCACGTTGCACGCTATACGCACGCACGTTACACGAAAAACGGACGCACGAAAAACGCTATTTTTGACAACCGAAACGTTCACCCTACTGTATATATAATAGATATTTATGTTTTACAGAAAATTAATATACAACACGCCATCATTCAAAAGCATTGAATGTTTCTTCTTGTTTGATGGACAATAAGGTTACTAATACGACTTAAACAAGAGAAAACTTTTTAGATAAGAAGTTTATAATTGTAATCCACATGTTTCACTCACTGATTCGATGTCAGGATTCGATTCTTTACAGACTGAAAATAACATACAGTGTATATTTTTTCAAAGCTTGTAATCTCCTTATGTTTATGGACTGAGAAAGTTTGTACAAATGACTAAAAGGAACACTGGCTCACAAGAACGTGGTATCAAAAGACTGTAACTGAGACGCAGATAAGGGGGGATTGTAATGAAGAAACTTTTTAGTATATGTATTGGTTTTAGTCAATGGTTTAGCTGCTTTTGAATTTTTTGACAGTAAGGAGCATTTGGCATACGTACAAGCATATATTTGATAAACACTTGTTTTCATAAACAAATTAGTTTTATGTGTTAAGTTTATTGGCTAAAACAATTGCTTTTGGCAGTTTACAAATTATTTATTCAAATCTATTTATTTAAAAAATATTTTCATAAATTTTGATAGTTTTTAACATTTTGTTATTAAACACTTAATTGTCGGCCAAAAAATGCCCTTTATAGAAATTACGAATATTAAATACAGGAAAATATGATACCGGTATTTAAATTCCAAAATTGTCGTTTTTTTTCTTGTTTGCTCTATAAATTTACATAGTTCATTTTCTAAATTATATGAACTCAGTTTTTAAGACGTTCTTAATGCATCATTGGTGATTTTATCTTTAGATAAGATATCATAAAAAATGTAGATTTAAAGTTACTATAGTAGTATACTGTAGTATTAATGTTTGATGCAAAGTATTCAAATTCTGAAATGAATCAGTCCCTAACTGTTCTGTTGAAAAAAGGGAAGTTTATGTTAGTATTAAGATGGTACAATAAATCTCAGAATCCGAGGTGGTTAAAATTGAATGTACTCGATTTGCATAACTAAGAACATTTACATCCACACTGAAGTATAAAGATGGTGTAGATTAAATGATTAATTGGATTTTGTGTGTGTGTTTGTGTTTGTGTGTGTGTGTGTTTGTGTGTGTGTGTGTGTGTTTTCAACTTAAAGTTATGTTCTTTCCTTTAGCAATAGCACAGAATGAAAGTCTACCTAGTTTCCCAAAAACAGCATAATCCGATGTTTGCTTTTGCACCCCTAAAATGTCCTGTTGTTTTTTAATAAAAACCTTATAAAATTTACAATTGTTAAGCTTCAAAAATTGCAGAACCATAAACACGAATGGACACTTCCATATAATCAAATAAGTAGTAAACAGAACAGATATTACTTGATCATGTTTCCAGTAATCAAAATTGACATGTATATAACTAGCGTAATACTATTGTTATATTTGCTTGATTAAACAAACCTAACCGGAACGTGTGGCTTTGAATAAAACATTATTGACGTTTAACATGGTAGCTAATTAGGAAAAAACGAGTTGATCAAAGTTGCTTCAGGTCATTTGTGATTTGTAACTATGAAACGATCTATTGACGCGATTTCATTAGAGACTATTCAAATTTCTGTCACAAGTTATTTCTTTAGTTATTCTAGGATAGGTCGCTTAATCAAATTAAAACTTTTATATTCATGAACTACAACACAGCCTTAAAGGGTTGAGCGACCAAACTTGCGGCCACCGTTTATCCCTGCGTGATCGTAAGAGGCGATTA
>NW_026863075.1:0-23512 GCF_026571515.1 Ruditapes philippinarum | reverse complement strand
TTGTCATTTATAAAATAAGCAATCATTAATGAATAAGTTCAGTAAAAGTAGTGAATAGTACTGCACACAAAACATCCAAATAGTGAACACATGTTTAAAATATCAATTAACATTTAGAAAACTTGTCACAAAAATACATACGTCTTGAAATTATGAAATTTGACTTTATTACTGTTGGGTGATTCTAGTATTCCTTCGTGAGTACTAAATATAACCCCAAAGGATATGTTGCCTGATTAAGGATCTGCCCTTTGGTGACTTTTCTCTAATATGAAGACTTCATAACCCTAATTCAAAAATTTCAATAAAATTGAAAATGTGGCAGACTTGGTTTGATTGAGCCTGTTCATGGATGATATTGGAAAGTGCAAACTACCGTCCACACCCCCTAGCGCCGGCTCAAGGATAATTCAAAATTTAACATAAAATAGTAAAATTTGAATTTTGAAACATCCGCAGATGTGTAAATATGGAGGTCATCATGGAATTTTCAATGTGACACTTTTCAGCCAGTACATGAAAAGTGGCGTATGGTCCTACAAGTAACAGAATATGTGTGTCCTAATGAGAAAACAATGGATGAAACAGAAATTGGGCGTTCTATAACAAATGTTTGGGTCTTATTTCGGCTTTCGATCCACCTTAATGGATTTCCTTGATAATTAATTAGCAAATTTCGCAGCAAGTGACCCCTGCTTATCTTACATGATTTTTCAAAGAGAAATTTACTTCATCAAAGGATCAAGCAAGCGACACCTTGATTACTAATCTGATGCTCACCCAACACAAACTTTCCTATACTCGTGCGTAAAGTTATATAAAATGCATCTATGAATGTATGACACTAATCTAACCAGGCAAAACCGTCAAAGTACTATTTTGATATACAAGCGTTACTTTTACTATTCTTGCTGTCAAACTGGTCTTCTTAATTTGCCACAAAATTATGCTTTGGTAGTGTTTATTCATCAATCATATTATTCTTGGACTGACTGACATGGGGCGTCCGTGGCCGAGTGGTTAACGTCGTTGACTTCAAACCACTTGCCCCACACTGCTGTGGGTTCGAATCCTGACAGGGACTTTGGATTCTTTCATGTGAGGAAGTTATCCAGCTAGCTTATGGAACGTCGGTGGTTCTACTCAGGTGTCCGTTTGTGCCTGAAATAATGCACGGAAGGGCACCTGAGGTCTTCCTCCACCAGTAAAGCTGGAACGTCGCCAAATGACCTATACTGTGTCAATGTAACGTAAAACCCAATCAAACAAACAGACTGAACGAACAAGGCATAATTTTGTGGCAACTTAAGAAGACAAAATATGACAAACAAGATCGACAAGGAAAGGCGGCGTTCAAGTATTAAAGTTGCTTGTTTTATCTCGACCTTTATGATCAAACTTTTTCACAATAATAAAATGTTTTAATGTTCTGCATAGTTAAGCGAAAGTGGTGGGGAGTATATGGACTGGACATAACTTTTAATGCAGTATCATGACTTTTGACATTCATTTGTGACCTTGACATTTTAGATAAACAACTGAATCTAGTTTGCTAAATATCCATTGAATAAGCAGCATGTTTACGCATAATATTTGCAAAATCTATCAATTGACAATAATTACCTTAACCTTCTAGCCCTAGACTTGATTATTTCTTGAGAATCTGTGGCCAAGTGGTTCAGGTTGTTGACTTCAAACCACTTGCCCCACACCGCTGAGGGTTCGAATCCCAGGGTTCGTACAGTCTTAAAAAGTGCTTAAATTTGAGTCTCTTTCTTAAAAAGTGCTTAAAAATGTAAAAAAGTGCTTAAAAGTCCTTGAATTTGATTACTCTTTTGAATAGTGCTTAAAAAGTGCTTAAATTTGCTAAAAATGTGCTTGAACATATTTGAATCACAGAATGACATAGTTTTGATAAAAATCAACGGTTAACAAAATAAAAAAAAGATCCAATTTAGTATCAAAATCAATGAAATGTTTACTCAAGGTAACAGTACGTGGACAAATTGCAGTTGTTTTGAACTAATCTGTATTTGATGCACCCTTTGTTGTTCTTGTATAATGTCAGAAAATGTGTATTCAACAAAAAATGGTGAACAAACTATCTGTCATAGGTTGAAGATTGTGTCGGTATATGTGCAACAAATGTGCTTGAAAAATGGGAAAACATGCTTAAATAGTGCTTAAAATGTCCTTGAATTTTGGCATTGGATGTCTGTACGAACCCTGAATCCTGACAGGGACCTTGGATTCTTTCATAAGAGGAAGCTATCCAGCTCGGTGGTTCTACTCGCCTAAAATAATGCACGGAAGGGCAACTGAGGTCTTTCTCCATCAGTAAAGCTGGAACGTAGCCATATGACTTATACTGTGTCGGTGAGACGTAAAACCCAATCAAACAAACAAAAAAAACAAATTCTCGCGAAACATGTTGGCAACACATCTATTCAAATCAGAAGTGTAGACCAGACAAGAGTATCAATACATGAAAATGCAAAATTAGAGGTGACTTTGAGCAATACTTTAAGCGTGAGACACATCAGATCAATTTAAAAAATGTATGCATTGTTGTTAAAATTCATCGATGAATGACAATGTCGTGGGAAGGACACAGCCATCTATAAATCATATTATGAATATGGCAGTACAAGTGGGACCTTGCGTTTTAAAGCTAGATATTTGATTTTTGAATGTAACACATCGATATAATGTCCAAAAACATTTGAATTAAGTTATTTCAAAAATTTGTCCAGGAATGATAGAATTATTGACTTGACGTGACCATCAGTGCACAATTCATGCAAAATTTAATTTGTCCATAAATGACAAAGGTATGGACCCCACTCAAAGTATGGATTATGGAAGAAGGGGCGGCACTATACAAATTACTATTCCTCACAAATTTTTGTAGGGGAGCGGCATAAAATGCTGTCTTTATTTTAATTATTAAAATTGACTGTTTTATTTGTGCAGCATGTATTAATACATCTATACTTTATATTTATATATGTATTTAAATCGTATTTTAAGTTTAATAGATATGTTCATTAAGGCTTGAACACCTCTTGCTTTCAACTATGGCAATTTTCTATGACTGTGATTTTATTCAGTATGATATTGGCCCAACAATTCATTAATGAATACTCCTTACATCAATGACAATAATCACTTCTCTTTTCTTTCATGTTAGATAGTATTGTAGTCAAATTTATAATGATGATGTGTCAACCAAAACTAATATTTATATCAAAATGAAGTGAGATCGAATATCCTTTTTACGATTTTTACTGGAAGAACATTATTAAAAAATCTTTTCAAAAAAGTATTTCTCTATACAATACTTATGTTTTGAAAACATATTACATGCTATCATCACATAATTGTTTAACAGATATTATAGAACAAAAAAAGCAAGTTGATGAACATTATAATTAATCTTTTGGGTGTTATTTTTCCCCACCAAGTTTTAAAACTCTACTCTTCTAAGATATATGATAACTTTTAATAACTTGTCAAACTATAATCCAAAGATAAAAGACAGACAACTGTGAAATAATTTCATTCTACTTTGTGTCAAATAGATATATCGAAAGGCAACAAAATCTAAAAAATATCTGTTTTGGTACCGTTTATTTGTTGGCTAATTGATTGTGATAATTTTATAGATTGCGAATACATGATGTTTCTTTCTTCTTAAATGTAATACAAATTTTATATTTCTTATCACAAAATTACGTGATCAATGAACTAAAATAGTAAAGAAAAGGCAAGTTTTAGAAGCTTAAAAATTTTGAACGTTTTTTTCTTCTTCTTTTTTTTCTCTTTCTTTCTCGGTTATTTTACCCCACCCACTTTTTTTAGATCTACTCTTCTGTGTTTAATGTGCAGGTAATATGTTTTATGTTTAACTTCTAAAAAAATGTTCAAATGATAAAGAACATACAATTAAAACACAATTTCCTTTACATTAAACTTAAATAACAAAGTAAAGACAAGGTTTTAAACAATGTAATTTTTAATATTATTTTCGGTAATTTTACCCCACCCACTTTTGAAACTCTACTTTTACGGCATAAATGCACAAATAATGATTTTTTTATGCTTAACTTGTTTAGCTGTGTTAAATTGATAAAGTACACACAATTTAAATGCATTCTGAGACTCATTTATATTGTGTTAATACGGAAAAACGAAAATCATCAAATTGTCAAAAAATGTTATTTTTCACCACTTCTTTGGTAAATTAATGGTGATAATTTTAAAGTTTGCCATATAATTGTCATTTTTCCTTGATTAAATCATAATTTTACCATATTTTATCTGATATTGTGCAATTAAAACTATTTTGTACAAAATCTTAAAGTAAAAATTCAAGAAACAAAAATTATATGGTATTTTGTAATTTATGGCGGCCATTTTGGCGGCCATCTTGATTTTTGTACTTTTGCCCGGGCTGGGTAACTTAAGAAATCGTTGTTTAGAAACTTCAAGCAATATGTTTTACAATGGCAATGTTTGTTTTGGTGATACAGTAAGTTGCAATAAAACCCCGCCATCTCCTGGACTAATTATCTAAGAACATGTTAAGCTTTTAAAACAAATACACACATAGTTAGTTTTACGTGAAGAAGATGTCAATCTGTTGAACATTGACAAGATATATGACTGTATATATCAGCGGAATACAACAGTTGGTTCGAATATGTCTTAGAGTGGGAGAGAGAAATGTCGACTTCACCTGAACTTCCTATACATCTGGTATATTATGAGGATCTAAAGGAGGTGAATATGCTTGCTCCTAATTAACCTTGAAAAGATACTAAAATTTAGTTTTTTTATATATGATTATTTATTTGCGACAATTGATAGATTAGATATCATATTATTTTCTTCTTGTTTGATTATCAGATTAAATACATATCTTCAGAAATCTAGTCGTTGATAAAATAAGATTGTGAAAAATAACAATTAAGTAAGTACTCTTTTAATGTAATCCTACACTTCGAATTTCCGTAAACATTGAGTTGTGTATACCATTTAAATCACATCACCTATAAACATATGATCAATCAGAATCAGTCACTTTTACTAGTACAATGGTCTTGAATAGGCAATTATTGTAGTGT
Source organism: Ruditapes philippinarum (assembly GCF_026571515.1). Taxonomy (NCBI): domain Eukaryota; kingdom Metazoa; phylum Mollusca; class Bivalvia; order Venerida; family Veneridae; genus Ruditapes; species Ruditapes philippinarum. The sequence goes on along the minus strand of NW_026863075.1, from coordinate 18,386 downwards.
CTGTGGTCTCAGATGTTCATATTTTACACCAACAAAATTTAGGGCATATGGTACCGCAACAGGTAAGATTATTTTGGCTAACCTGGGGTGTTACAAACTTCAAGAAATGCCAAGGAACAAAACCGTCTCACCTGCTGGAGCTGAAAGAGGCATATACTCCAATATTTATAACCCATTTAGTCTTCTCTTACAATCACACAGGGATAAACGGTAGCTGCAATTCTAATGGCCAAACCATTAAAAGCAACAAGGGGATTGTGGTCAAATCAGTGAAGAAAACGAAAGATGGAGTAAAATGAAGAATTATGACTGAACACGGTGATTTTAATAGTGCAATAGTGCGCCGGTCTTATTTAATGGTGATTTAACCATTGGAACTATACTTGATTTGTCTGGGTTGTTCTACTGTTTGCTTAATGTCGCTTAAATAATGTGTAGGTCTTAATTGCGGCTTAAGTTCTGATAAAAATTTCTAACGTATATGTTTAAAGAAAATTTGAATAAACTAATTATCTTGATTTCATGTATACAGAAAACTCTTCAAGAAGTATGTCGTCTTGGAAAATTTCTTGGAATAGAAAACAAAGACGGTCTCTTCGAAGCCATCAGTGAAAAATGCAAATTTGAAAATATGGTAAAAGATAAGCAGCCATATTTGTTTCCTGGTGAAGCATTGGAGGGATTCACATTTTATAGGAAAGGTAGTATAGAGATTCATATTTTATAGGAAAGGTAGTATAGAGATTCATATTTTATAGGAAAGGTAGTATAGAGATTCATATTTTATAGGAAAGGTAGTATAGAGATTCATATTTTATAGGAAAGGTAGTAAAGAGATTCACATTTTATAAGAGAGTCACATTTTATAGGAAAGTTATTTCAGAGATTCACATTTTATTGGAAAGGTAGTAAAGAGATCGTAGCTTTATTATGACTTAACACATATCACCAAACATAATTACAAATATTTGTTTCTGTTTGTATTTTTTTCCAGACAACTAAGGCTGAAATAAATACGTAAATGTTAGCAGTTTTTCAAATTGTTATTCTATTTTTAGATAATGCTAATTTTTGACTAAATATGTTGCATTGTTTGTTTAAAATCAAAACATTTATACATTTTTCTCGGTGGGGTTACACAATATAAGTCATACACAATAAACACAAGTCATTTTTATAATACATTGTGAAAATGATAATTTTATTCAATAGTAATAAGAAATAAGTACTAAGTATCTTATATTCATTTTACATATAACAAACTTTTAGTTATATTAAACTGTTTAACTGAGCAGCATTTCTAGTATTTTATACATTGTGTACATCTGGAACAACTTTTTAAACGGGCTTTTACATCTGTCAGTTTCTCTTATTTCAAGTGAAGGTACCTTTTTACATGATTTGATATGTTACTTGTTAAATATAATTCTTTCAATCACCCAAACATCCCTTATTTTCAGGTGACGTTGGAGACTGGAAGAACTGGTTTACAGTAGCACAAAATGAACATTTTGATAAAATCTATAATGAAATTATGGAAACATCAAAACACAAATTTAGATACCAGAGAATACAAAATTGTGATAGAAGTATGTTATAGAGACAAATATGAGAACTTGGGAAGAAATTAGTAAATCTTTAAGCAGATTTGAGCCGCGTCACGACAAAACCAACATAATGCGTTTGCGACCAGCATGGATCCAGACCAGCCTGCGCACCCGCGCAGTCTGATCAGGATCCATGCTGTTCGCTATCAGTTTGTCTACTTGTTATAGGGTTTGTAAGCGAACAGCATGGATCCTGATCAGACTGGTCTGGTCTGGATCCATGCTGGTCGCAACCCCATTATGTTGGTTTTGTCGTGACGCGGCTCATTTGTTTCTATTCATAGCAGCCACATTTCCATAACATTTTGAATGAAACATGTATCGTTTTAATGTATAAACATTAATTACATATCTATACTATTCTATTCGTCAAAGTAATTATAATAACTGTAATGATAACTTTTGCCTATTTCATTTTGCATTACATTTTCTTCAGCTTTTAATTCTTATAATATAAAAATAACTGAAAAGTGTTCAGTTTGTTTGCTTGTCTCGTTTTTACCACGAGTACTTAACTCACATGATTTCTGAATCAGCGTTGTTAGATATAATGTTCGAGACGAACATTCACGGAGGATTTTCGACTCTATCAAGGATTGATCCAGCGTCCGCTGGTTAACAAAAAAATAAATAAACAAAAAACATAAATAAAAAATAAGAAAACCACAAAAACATTATGTTTATTTTTACATATAAATGTCTCAAAATAATGATAATGTACTCATTAAAGCCTGAATGATGTTTCATGTCTACCATAAGTGTTTGTACACTATTTACTTCTTACTACACCCTTTTTACCGAATAAGGCAATTAGTTTTACATGCCAAATATTTTTTATCCTAACAATAAGCTTAGTTAAATTTACAAAATAAGCACTGAGGACACACACGTCATCTGATTATATATTTTATAAAGTATTCGTAAGTGCTATTTTCGTTTGTCTTTGATACAAGCTTATAAAAGCTGAAATAGAACGAAAACAAATTATCGCTGGATACGTTTACTTCATTAAAGCAAAAGTGGTTAGTTATTTTACAATATTGCTTATAATGTAATGTTAATTGGTATGATAAAGTAAATGAAATAGATGTATTAATCAAATACAGCTGATTTGTTTGAAAGCAGACACTTAACTATACTAATTATTCCTTACAATTCCAAAGGTTCAAAGATGCTAGTACAAAGTACAAATATATATTTCATTTTAAAAAATAGATGTGTTGACGACCTTTTGGAAATAAAAAATTACCAGTTCTTTTACAGTAACAGGCCTCCAGATGAGCCAAATAATTCAAGAAAACCAAACTTAAGAAAAAAGTATAAAGATATAAGATGAAGTAATACTTTTTGCAGTTTTTATTCCCATATTTATTTCGACTGGGTGACTAAAGCAGTAAGAGCTTTGTTTGCATATTCTGATTGTTTTGGTGATATACCTGGATTACTCGTGTAAATGCCATTTGCAATTACTTTCTATGTTTACTTCACAAAATTTTTTTTTTAATTTTGTGTACAATATTAAGAACTTAAATGAAAAATAGCATGAACATGGAGACATGCTGCTTTAATTAAGGTTTTTTCCTTGTGTTATTTCAAGTAAAGCTTTATAGTATGGTATCATATTTTGCAATAAGTACAGCTTAATTATAGACATTATGAGATTTGTTGAATATTTTTAAATTTCATAAATTTCAAGCAGCATAATGAAAATATTTATTTCAACAGTATTGATCTTTTCATTATTCAATGTACCAGTTATTACAACAATTGAAGGTATTTTGTATAATGATAATTATTTTATTTTAACTATTTGATGCAATGCTGATTAATTAATTATAAAATCAAATGTAGGTGTTGGAACAACATATCACCTTGAAATTCCATTCAAGATTTTTAAATTCGATATAGAATATGGCAAATTTGTTTAACGTTCTTCCTCTGTTTGATTATTCCTATTTTGGACGAAAACAATTTAATTTCCACAACCACAACCATTTTCTTCCCTTTTCTAGAGAATATGCATGTTGTGGACGTACAGTATATGATTATAGATATTTTAATTGTTATAACGGGGTTGTATGATTTTACAGCTGTTAAATGAGTGAGAAATGTCATGTTAAAAATCAATTATATAAAGAGTGAATAAAATGCCCAGTTTTTGTTATTTTTTACTTTACTCTATGACTTTCTGAACAATACATTTTTAGCTAGGAACATTTCATTTCTATGAGAAAAATCCTAACTTTAACGACTAGTACTTACTTTTCATGTTGTATTTTCGATATAACAATTGAAATATAATTGTAAAATATTGCTTGTTACACCTGTTATCAATAAATGTCGCATTTAAGAAGATTGTTATTTTTGTAAGTAGCCTATTACAAATATTTGACAATAAAACTAAATAATTTTGAACCAATGACATGACAAATTTATATTTGAAAAAAAAGCCCAAATAAGATGTAAAGTAAAGATGGCCCTAGATCGCTCACCTGACCCATCAAACTCATCCGAACAATTACCTAGACAAGCATTCTGACCAAGTTTCATGACAGGTGAGTCAAAAATGTGACCACTACAGTGTTAACAAGGTTTTTCCATATTTGGGCGATGTGACCTAGTTTTTCATCCGAGATGACCCATGTTCGCACTCATTCTGAAAGCTATCACCTTGACAAGCATCCTGACCAACTTTGATGATAATTGAGGCAAAAATGTGACCGCTAGAGTGTTAACAAGGTTTTTCTATTTTAAGCTCCGGTGACCTAGTTTTTCATCCGAGATGACCCATGTTCGAACTCATCCGAGCTATCACCTAGACAAGCATCCTGACCAAGTTTGATGATGATTAATGCAAAAATGTGACCGCTAGAGTGTTAACGAGGTTTTTCTATTTATAGCTCCGGTGACCTAGTGTTTCATCCAAGATGACCCATGTTCGAACTCATCCAAGGTATCACCTTGACAAGCATCCTGACCAAGTTTGATGATGATTGAGGCAAAAATGTGACCTCTAGAGTTTTAACAAGGTCTTTCTATTTTTAGCTCCGGTGACCTAGTTTTTCATCCGAGATGACCCATATTCGAACTCATCCGAGCTATCACCTAGACAAGCATCCTGACCAAGTTTGATGATGATTAATGCAAAAATGTCACCGCTAGAGTGTTAACAATGTTTCTCACTTTTTAGCTCCGGTGACCTAGTTTTTCACCCAAGATGACCCATGTTCGAACTCATCCAAGCTATCACCTTGACAAGCATCCTGACCAACTTTGATGATGATTGAGGCAAAAATGTGACCTCTAGAGTGTTAACAAGGTTTTTCTATTTTTAGCTTTTGTGACCTAGTTTTTCATCCGAGATGACCCATGTTCGAACTCATCCGAGCTATCATCTAGATAAGCATCCTGACCAAGTTTGATAATGATTGAGGCAAAAATGCGACCGCTAGAGTGTTAACAACTAAATGTGGACGGACGACGGACAATCATCGATCCTAAAAGCTCACCCTGAGCATGCTCAGGTGAGCTAAAATGTTAACCGATGAGATAATAATAATTGAGGTCGATGCCTAGATATAAATCTAAACCACGACACTATGGATATATATCATACTCAAGCCGTTGAAAAAAAAACTACAACAGATAGTTGCAAATGTGAAGAAAACAATTGCAAAGCTGAAAGATTAAAAGGTTTAAAAGATGACCATGAATACACAATTCGTGTATTTAAAATATTTCACGTACACTTATAAATGAGATATAGTCTTAAAAATGGGGTTAATCCAGTTTATCGTTTAAATGCGTTCATGTTGCTGTTCTTATTATCCAAAAAGCATTTTGTATCATTTAATTTCATTTAATTGAAATGGAAAGTTACGTTAACATTTAACAAGATTTAAGAAATGTAGATTTGTAATTAATTTACTTCTTGGTCGATATAAAAGAAAATCAGGATAAGTGCGTTTGAATTTATTAATATCCGTCAAATGATCAAATATGGAATCACAACAATTTTCGTCCGTTGTTACTTTGTATTGCCAAAATTGTCATAGCAACACAATACATTACGTAGGGGATATTAGTTTGTGACATAGTACTATTGAGTGGATATAAGAAGCACTATTTTCAAGTGTGGCGTATCCAAAAATGAAAATAAATGAGCAAATGCTGACATACAAAACAGAAGCATTTCTTGCGGTTTTCCAGTATTGCTACTTGAGTACAGTAAAATTACTGTCTGCTTTTTTAATTTGCCTTTTGACGTTTTGTCTCTAATATCAGGCTTCCTACTTTGAAAAATTCCATTTATTTTAGTAGCGCTTTGTATGATGGTCCGAGACGTAGAGTTTCGTGAGAATATGGCTCCGACACACGGCATTCTTTTTTCTTTTTTTGTTATGAAAAAAAACAACTTTATTTTGTTTAAGTCTTGCCTTCAATCTAGATGACAAAAGTCACATTATTTGGTTATGAGTGATAAGAATATTTAAGACAGGTTCTTAGAAAGCGCTCACTCACTAATGTTTTGTATCTGAGCTTAACTCGATACCTTTGAGGTGTTAATGAATTCATCTAATGATACTAGTTTATTACTTCATAAATAAAGAAGTTTAACCAGTGAAATATCTTATTTCTTGTTAAGTGACAGCTAAGGAAATCATTTGCCGTCATAAAGGACCGAAAAACATATCATATTATTTGATTAGATATATTTACAGGATATCTCATTAGTAGCGGCGAACAAAAAACTCCTTTGACCTAAGATTAGTGTAGTTAAAAGAGAAAAACATGATAACGAATAACTACATAGTCAAAATAAGGTTGGCTTCTAATTAATTGTCACTCAAACAGATGTATCAAGCCAAGAGGTATATATATAAGTACTTATACAACACTGTTTTCCTTCAAACTTTGTGTTGGTTGAACAAAATGGAATTACTAAATATGAATGTAGTCATATATTTAATGTGTATTTCTATTGTGGACGGACTTAACAGCATGCTCAAAAAGGAATCAAATCTCAACAATACGGATTTGGTGTCTATTTTGATAGCAGAGCAAAGTAAAGTTTGTCCATATATTGCTTTATGTCATACACCTAATACGTCATCTTGGGATGAGAATAATTACTCACTTCCTTGCTGTAAAAAATGTTCTTGTAAAGACACGTGTGTTAAAGAAGGTTCGTGTTGCCCAGATTACCTCACTGAAGAAGATCTATTTTCAAGTGAAAATGATAAATCTGTTATAGCCGATGCAAACACGACAGTGACTCATACACTAGAATGTGTGAAAGTACAACATAGTTCAAATCACGATCAAGGTTACATGATGGTGGCATCATGCCCATCCGATTTTAACGATATTGAAGTAAAACAGAAGTGTGAAATGAAAAAGCATTTCAGCAATCTGTTCGACATATTTGAACATGCTCCCGTTACATACACAGATCAAGGACAAACATATAAAAATCAATATTGCGGAAAGTGTATCATGCAAAAAGATGTCTTCTCGTTATTTTGGCATGTTTCACTCATGTGTAGATTTCGTTATTTTACACTTCAGTCCATTTCCGCCGATAATATATTTGAATTCGTAGAGAATACACTCTTCAATTCATCTTTGAATTGTAACATAGTCTATGAGTATGAGGGAACAAATACCAATCTAACTGTTACACCCCAAATGTGCAAGTATAATACAATCATCGATACATGCAGTGAGAAAAATTCCAACAGTACCCTTCAAACAATATGTAATAAATATTTCTGGCCTATTGATGTAAAAGTTATTACTGAAAGAAGATTATACAAGAATTACGCATGCGTTCTATGTAATGAGTTATTCTTCAGAGAAAAGTGTACTGTGTATAAACAACTTGAACCAGTTCTTATTCAATTTACATCCCTTTTGAATAGAAATCGAAAGTTATCAACTTCCAGTGGTACATCATCTAAAGGTGATAAACATGGAATTATCAATCGTTATTTTCCGAACATGGACTGGGAAGTTCGCTGTAAAAAAGGATTCGCTTATGATATTAAAAAGGTATTAAATAATTTATGTTTTGCTGCTTATATTCAACATTAAAGTTTTCATCAATTGTATAAAAATATGTAGTATGTTGTACTGTATATGACATCTTATAATGAAGCTCATAGTATCGCCAAAAGAAGTTACCTGACATAAGCTGAGGATTTTTGTGTTAACAACAGTGCAAATTTATAAGTGGACATTAGTGTTAATAAAGCATGGGCTAATTTGATATTTTGAACCATTTTACGCCCCTTTTTGAAAATATTGATAAATCTTTTTAAAGAAAGCTTACTTTCTTTCCTTTTAAATGACTTGACGTGACAGTGTCCACGTTTTCGTTTTTCATATAAGCAAGGAAGAAAATTTACATTCGTTGACGAATGTCTCTTTGCCTAAAAATGATAAAGGACAATCAATTGTATAACACATGTATAAGGGGGTTGTTAAAGAGATTCGTATTAAAAAACTTTGATAACATCCTTTATAGCAGATAGCATAAAACTGTGACAAACAACAGCTCGATTGATTTCAAATTCGGTAATATTTTCCCTGTCGTTGAGCAAAATCTGCTGTTATATTCTATAATGAAGCAATGTTCAACGCCTGTTTAAGCTTGTCATAATGACTTATTATTTAACAACAAACATGTAATTATATAAAACAAAAAGATATCGATATGATGATTTGAGATACAGTCATTTTAAAGTGAAATACCCACTCAGCAAATGATATGGAAATTCTTTTTACGATTGATTTGGTTGATTTAATTAATTGAAAAGAAAGTAAAATTGTCTTCATTGAAAGCCAATGACTATTTTTACAGTTACTTATTAATCATGGTTGTGATGCAAGTCCGTATAAAGCTTTAGTTTAATCATACAAATTGTCAGATATTGTAATAGATAATCTAGGTATCTATCTCTATCTATAATATCTTTTTTAGGGTATATGTCAACGAGTACTATGTCCTTTATACTTCACCATAGCCAATGGAGAATGTGAACCGATGTTTGCAAAACTACACGGAGTATATTACCTTCTGATATTACAGGCTGATGTTTCATTTGCATCGGATAAACCTCAAGAAGAGCTAGAAGTTTCAGTTCTAACAAGTTCTCTTTGTCATTTATTCAGTGAAACATTAGGCAGTGAACTTAAAGAATTTTCTATATGGAAGGACGAGACTTTATCTTTGCAACACCAGTTTTTTGTAGCAATATCTGTATCTGGAGATTTTGGTAAAAGAAAATATATTGACATAATAGAATTTACAAATAATTTAATAACAGGTAGACATTTAATCAATCAAACGCTACACGTATCATTTAACTTTAACTCTAGCCTGCAAATTCTATTTTATGGACAAGGATTATGGATGTTTGAAAGGCGTACAACTTTTGTTCTAATTTCATCAAAAGGAACAGAGAATGATGTCAGTGAAGATTTAAAAGTGCCTTTATACATCTCAGCCTCATTTCTTTGCTATAGGTTTTCGATCACTGAAAAGGAAGTAGAAGAAAATTTTGGTTCAAGACTGTCGTTTTTACGAAACATCAATGTCTCTGAATCAAACTTACAGTTTGCAGGAAAGAAATACATCATGTGTTTACATGAACGTTTTCAAACTTTCTCTAGTGCCATGAATATATTTTCAAAAGATGAAACGTCAAACTATAAATTTATCTCTAAACCTTCTGATTATAAGCAAAGTGATTTATCACCAATAGAAGTTAGAGGGGGGAGTGGTTATGAAAGGATTGGGAGCTCCTTAGTTGCAACCCTTGCAACTGTTGCTTTCTTTGCATCTATTATTATAATCAGACATACATCAAAACGATGTGTGGTTGCAACAGGTGATACAAATCTAGTTGAATTTGTTAATGAACGTAGTATTCAATGCACAGAATCGTGTGGTCAACATTTGGATGGGGAAAATGAAACGGTTTTTAATGAGGAAGACTTGGCGAGTGCTGTACCTGGACAATTAGTTAAAGAAAAACAAGTACAGCAAGATTCAGTTGATAACGGTACCGTTTCTTTAAGTGACGACATGTCTGACCATTGCAATAATAGTTAGATAATTATTAACTTTAACACGACCGCGTGTGTGACATCTAGTCATCTTTTCTTTAGTAGTAAGAGGCACAATATGCCTCAGAAATCAATATAATTCTTTTAATTCCTTAGAAAGGTCAGATATGTGTAAATTAATAATATTTTGATGATGTGAAACAACTGCAGAAAGTAGCGTTTAAAATGTAGTTATATGTTTTATAAATAGCAAATTTTAAAAAATATAGTATTTTAACTACAATACAAAACACTAACTCACTATAATTATACCAAAACAAGAAAAAGATAGTTCGTCTGTATGAACAATGAATCATGTTTTAAAAGCTGTAATAAGATCCCAATAATAAACAGGTAAGATGGGAAATGAAAATGATAGCATTTTAGCCTCAATGGGCCTTTTATCAGTAAAAAAGAAGAATTATATATTTTCCCAAATTAACTACTCATATTTTACTGAACAAGCATGAAATTAATGACAATTTTTGAAAGACGCTAAATGAGTCGGGTTTTCTTAATTGTTTATCGTTAACTGGAGTCTATGCTAATCCTAGTTCCAACAAGTAAGGTGGTTTTGATCCTCTTGTGGTGCTTTGAAGTTTGAGATTGTAACACCAAGGTTAGCCAAGATCATCTTTCTTGTTTCGACGCCATATGATTTTTTCTGTGTTGGTGTGCCGTAAAACCAAACAAACATACAAACTTTTGAGTGAAAACTCGACAGAGCCTCGTTCCTGCCGTAAACCCGTAAACAGATACCTTCGTGCTAAATATTCCGGTCTGCACAGGCCGCTGGTGTTAGATCGTTACAGTCGGAATGTCCTCTGATATTATCTATACTAACCTAGGAAACAATACGGAATAAAAGTAGTTCTACCGCATGGTATGTAAGCATAATGTAAAACGAATGTACATATAAATGACATCCAAAAGAAAATTAAGTCTGTTTCCGTACAATTATGATTGAACATATGACTGACAATCATTTTTAATTTGAATATGCTCACTGATATACTATTTTAAACAAATGCGACTAAATGTCATCAGGTTGGCATTTTGTACTTTCGGTTTCTACAACCATAATTATAGATAAACAATTAATGTATTGTTTGCTTTTGTATCTATGAATTCACTTATTCGGCATTAACTTGATATATTGGAAATAAACTTGTCAACCACTACAAGCATTAAATTAATATTTGTTAACATTTCTAGTTTTTTAGCGTAGGCTAGACCGAAATACCGTATGCTTTCTGCGTATTCATACTATTGTGTTCAATGTCCTAATCCGAAGACTGACGAAAAGGGCCGAAAAGTTGCCATTGAGATCCTTATAGACTTAAATGTCGAGAGCTCGTTATTTGTTGTTGTTTTTGTTGTTTTTTGTTTTTATCTTTTATTTTCGATATTTTTGTTCCTTTCTTCTAATCAATGCGATAAGCTTCAGGCAAAAAGCACAGAAGTGGTTCATACACAACAGGCATGGCTAACGACCATTTAGTGATTAGCAATTCAACAGTAACACAAAATAGAATATTCAACAAGAGCCATGTCAACATGGCCATCCCCCGCCGAATGTGTTTGCTCATTGGAAGAATGTATATGTAGTAGAGCAGAATAATTCCATTTTAAGAGGTCTTTTGGTAATGAAAACTGATGGCTATAGTGATTACAGATTTGAAACCTATGTGAATACTGATGGCTGAAAATAACAAAGGGCAATAACTGAAAAATAATGCAGGGTAGGTTATCATTCTTGTGTGCTGCATCCCTCCTCAGTAAAATTTATCCACCTCTGAAGTTTCAAGTTGATACCTCAAATACTTTTTGAGAAAAAAATTGAATTGAAAAATTAAGTATGAAAAATAACAAAGGGCAATAACTCAAAAATTATAAAAGGTAGAGTTATCATTCTTGTGCACAGCACACCTCCTGAGTGAGATCTATGCACCTATGAAGTTTCAAAATGATATCTCAAAGGCCTTTTGAGTTATGCTCTGGACAAAAATTAATTTTGAAAAATAAAAAAGGGCAATAACTAAACAATTATGCAGGGTAGAGTTATCGTTCTTGTGCATTGCACTCTTCCTCAATGAGATTTAACCACCTATGAAGTTTCAAGTTGATACCTCAAATACTTTTTGAGATAAGCTCCGGACAAAATAGTATGAAAAAGAACAAAGGGCAATAACTCAAAAATTGTACAGGGAAGAGTTATCATTCTTGTGAACAGCATTCCTCCTCAATAAAATCTATCCACCTATGACATTTCATGTTGACATCTCAAACACTTTTGAGTTATGCTCCACTCGGGTGAAAAATTAGGTATGAAAAATAACAAAGGGCAATAACTCAAAAAATTATGAAAGGTAGAGTTATCATTCTTGTGCACTGCACATCTCCTAAGTGAAATCTATGCACCTATGAAGTTTCATTTTGATATCTCAAAGGCTTTTTGAGTTATGCTCTGGACAAAAATTAATTTTGAAAAATAACAAAGGGCAATAACTCAAAAATAATGCAGGGTAGAGTTATCATTCTTGTGCAATGCACTCCTCCTCAATGAGATCCATCCACCTATGAAGTTTCAAGTTGATACCTCAAATACTTTTTGAGATAAGCTCTGGACAAAATAGCATGAAAAAGAACAAAGGGCAATAACTCAAAAATTGTATAGGGAAGAGTTATCATTCTTGCGCACAACATTCCTCCTCAATAAGATCTATCCAACTATGACATTTCATGTTGATATCTCAAAAACTTTTCTAGTTTTGCTCCACTCAGGAAAAAAATTAAGTATGAAAAATAACAAAGGGCAATAACTCAAAAATTATGAAAGGTAGAGTTATCATTCTTGTGCACTGCACACCTCCTGAGTGAGATATATGCACCTATGAAGTTTCATGTTGATATCTCATAGGCTTTTTGAGTTATGCTCTGGACAAAAATCAATTTTGAAAAATAACAAAGGGCAATAACTCAAAAATTATGCAGGGTAGAGTTATCATTCTTGTGCACTGCACTCCTCCTAAATGAGGTCTATCCACCTATGAAGTTTCAAATTGATAACTCAAATACTTTTAGAGATATGCTCCGGACAAAAATGTCGGACGGAAGGTCGGACGGACGGACGGACGGACGGAGACTATTTCTTTATCCCCCGCCGCCTTTTCGGCGGGGGATAATAACCATTCATCGACGATCTAACTTGGGATATTAGGTCGCGGCTAACTCTACTATAAATCAAATTTAAAGTTAAATTAATATGTTAAAACGTTATAAAACAATACAGTCTCGTCGGCCTGGCTTTGATGAACAATAACAATAACAAATAACAAATAAGGACAGAAAATGATTGAGCTGGCATTGATTGTATAAAAGTTGAATTATGTTAATTCCGCTATCAGTGGAGGATTACTATAATGCATTTACCTTTGAGGTCCATGTTCAGGCGCAATAAAACAGAGCCTGCCATTTTTCAATAATGTGTCGCTTATGGCGTAAATGAATGTTTCATTGTTTATACTTATATAAAACTATAATGTGTAAGCCATGTATATATTTGCCAACAAAAATTGTATGTTAACCATATAGCTAGTTATAAAAATAACATTTAAATAACTATTTTTTGCTTTATCTTTTTGATCTTTGTCAATGATTGGTGACACATTGATGTTTATCAAACATCGTTCAGTCCATAGATTATAACACCTCTAAGTCCATAAATTATATCCTTATTTTTATTTGCACAAATAATTGAAAATACCACATTGAACTTGTATACAAATGTAGGCATTGTATTTAGAATATTTTATATACAAGTAAACATGAATAAACATAAACAAAGAATGCAAATTCAAATTTAGCCTGCTTTAATAGATCCACGTTTATAACGAAATGTATGTATATTTCTGTACAGGTTATGTTTTTAAGTAAAACTATGCTGGCATGTTTGTTTGTTTTCTGTTTTGTTTTTTGTTTTGTTTTTTTACTTCCCTATTGAATTAAAAACGGTCTATTCATTTGAATCCTTGGGGTTATTTACATGACGGAACTGGGATTGTTTTTCGAGATAAAAGTCCCATTTGATGTAAGTCTATACCAATAACTTTTGTGCAAAATTTCAGATCATTACCTACTTCCGTTTTCCAGGAAAAATAATTCTTATATAGAAAAATGACCGAGGGCAATTATTCTATGTGGATCACTTATTTTCACCGGCAAACCGAAATGTCCGAAAAAAGCAAATATAACGGATAAATAAATGAAAACAATCTATGCTGCATGTAACATGCGGACTACATTTTTTGTCACGGGGGACTGTCAACTATATTGATCTAAACTGAAAGCGTTTTATTAAATTATATTGGGTTGTACTGTGATTATAATGTCCAGTAAAACAATATATAGATAAAGAAAACTAATACAAAGACTATTTTATATATCAAAACATTTTATCCACACAAATATGATGTTTTTTATTAAGACATTCAAATTAATTAAAGCAACCTCAGTGAATGCAAAAAGGGTATCGTGTTATATCGATTTGATTTTAATTTGATAAACTGGATTTATAAAAGGTGTTATTTCCCTTTTACGCGTTTTACTAATTCCAGTTATTTCTTCATCTTAAAAACCTGAACTATTAATAGACATGTGAAACTGTTACATAGTTATAGTATTAAGACAAAACATATTATGTATTATATGGAATATTATTCATAATTATTTGTAATTTTAAACATTGCACACATTAAGATACAAAACGAAAGGAAAGGAACAAGTTTATAAGTAAGTTCGTTTATTTAAAAAAAAGCCATGAAAAAGACATACATCTTGAATTTATCTTCTTACATAACATCGTCATTTTCTATGAAATGTAATGTTTCATTTCTATCAAACTTAACATTCTTGCTTGCATCGTCTCTGTCATAAAACAGGTCTTCACATATTTCTCCTAGAACGTGCGTTTTAAAAGAGAACATACAGCGTCTGTTTAAATTTCCAGGTGGCTTCGTGAAAACACTTACAATAATTCTAACAAACAGTGACGTCATCAATCCAATAAATGAGAAGAAAATGTAAGCTATACTGTAAATATTTTGTAGGAATGTCAGTTGTTGACCGTTGTCTGGAGCCGTGCTACTTGAAGACAATGGAGTTGATGGTGGGATTATAAAAGATGTAATGTTTTAAATTGGGATTAATATTCGTGTTATATATTTGCCATTAGAAAATATTATATAATATAAATAAGACAAATCCTCAAACATGTCAAAGCGAGCTCTTTGACAGAAATTATAGTACATTATAATTTTATGAGTCCATTGTACGATTTTGAGCACATGATCAACTGCAGTGATTGTTGTCTGAAAAGAAAATCTGGAATCGGAAGCATTAATCACAACAAAATTTCATGAAAATTGCAGACTCGGTTTGATTGAGTCTTTACATGATGGATAATGAATAAGTGCAACATCCCTCACGCCCCCAAAAGATTTTACGAAAGTCTTACCACAAGAAGGTTTCTTGCTGGATCATGTGGGAACGCATTCTATTTATGCTTTAAATGATTTTTGTTGTTGATATTTAAAGGTTAATAAGTCTTTTCTTAAAATTCTAAAAGGTCAACTTTTTATCATTTTATTCTTCTCTGAATAGAATAAGGCATTTATTGCTTAATATTATCAAGTTTCGCCGTCCTTTTTTTATTTCTATTTACGATTTTACTGCTGTCACCCCTATTTTTTAATCGAAATGAAATCACCTGGCCATGTCATTAAGAAGAAGAGAAAAGTCAGATAAAAATAAAAGGAAAAGGATAATAAAACTCAGCGGACAGACATCATTTCAAATGGATCAACCATTGGATGCTTATTTCGCTGCGTGTGTGCGTGCGTGCCTGCGCGCGCGCGTGTTTGTGTTTATTTTGGCGTTTCAGGAAAAAAAATCCGCAGACCTATCAACAAAATCACTATGTATTTTATTCAATTTCCAATATTTTCACATAATCCTTTTGTCAATCGTCACAGAAGATATTTTTCTCTACGATGATGATCAATTTTAAGCTTCCGCATCAATATCAACATCGCAACATGCATAATAAACATCAAGATTATCGCCGTTTTACTCCATTAACAAAATTGTTTAACAATTTCATAATTGGCTCCCCGGCTTTGCCGTATTAAAATGCGCTGCGTGACTATAGCCGACTGGTTCTCATCTTCAAAGCGCGGCGCACATCTTCAAAGCGCGGCGCATTTGAATACGACAAAGCTTGGTGTATTTGTAAACGGTAGGTGTACGGATTTTTTTCGGCGAACATTTTTATCTTGTGTTTTATTATAAACATGAAATAATTTTTTTTTATTAAAAAAGGCTTATATTAAGTTTTTCATATATATGATCAGTACATGTGCTGGATTTGTCAAATATACATTTTATTTGGATTGTAAAAGCGTTTTGAGATTCACAACCCAAGTGTCTGTGTAATTTAACATGTGTAATCTTTTCTTGACAGTTTTTACACTTCTGATCTAAAAATAAGTGAGTGCAAGTCAGTTGAGTTTCGGCACATTTGATGATACGGATAAAACAACTGGGACTACATGTGTGTGAACATCAAAGATTGACCGATTCTTTTGAAGAGTCGGCGAGGTCATCTCGTGTGTAGTTTTCATGTGTGTGGTTTAATAAAATGGCAACATGATATTTTATTAATTTGTGAATGTTATTTTGTTTTCACACATGTGAACGATGTTTTGTGTATTTATAAGCTCTGTGGAATTTAGACAACCGGTCATTTCATTTCTCTGATAAGTACTATGTATGCATCACATTTATAAGAATCGGAATGGACTAAACACAAGAGAAGAGATACTTACAAAGTATCTCATTTTCCATACTTACAAAGTATCTCATCTTCCAGATATTAAGATTAATTATAAACTTTTTTCTTCTCGTCCGACCCTACCTTTTTTGGAAACAAATCAGTAAATCAAAAGATAAAAAAAATGGCCTTATTTAGATAATTACATACTTAATGCCTTATAACAAGACACATGTTAAAAGATAAGAAGACAAATTCACTCATCATTTGATAGTTGAGTGTTTCTAGCATGACCATGGCTATACTAAAATTTATACTACTGATTTTCTTTACGATATTCTTAGTTCCTATAGTTGATTCACATGAAAAAGTTAGTGATGGGAATAATGGACTTCCTTCTGAATATGCCACCAAGGATGATATACAGAAGTTGTTGGATTTGATCAAACATCAGGACAGAAAAATATCTGAACTTAATACAGAAATGAAGCGGAAGGACCAGGCTTTAGCCGGGTTTGACGAAAGAGTGTCTGATCTAGAAACGCTAGTATTACATCAGTCGAAGAAAATATCAGAACTAGAAGCCCGCGAAAATTCAAAATAAGTGGTTAAAAAAGGTTGACAATGACACAAAGAATGCTTATGCAAGGAAAATTGCTTTGAAAACGGATAATACAAACAACTTTTACAGCAAAACAAGCGATTACAGTGCATTTCCAGAACATTTAATCGTAAAAGAAAAGACAAAAAAGCACGAAGTAAAACATAACGGTATAGTGCCTTGTTAATATGATAAAATATTCTAAAATTTCATTAAAGATATCATACACATTAAGAAGATGAAAATAGAGTTCTGTCTGCTTTATGTTTAAGTTGAGGTAAAATTAGTAAAACGTGGGATTATAAAACGTTATATGTTCACATTTTCTTTTTCGGTTAAATGTTGTTTTATTTATATTTTCAGGTCATTATAAAAGAACGGCAATTGGTGCACATGTATCGTTTTCTGCTTACATTTCTCATTTAGTAGAGCATTTGGGAATACGCCAAACTGTCAGATTCGACCAGGTTATAATAAATGAGTCTTCACCGTACCAGTGACTGGAACCTATGTATTCACTTTTTATGTCAGTTCGTCTAATGCGAATGTCCAGTTCGACTTGATGGCCGATGGTTCCTTGAAAACATCTGATGTTGCAAGGCCATCTGAATTTAATACAGGTAAAGATGTTCAAGGTGGTGGCACAGTTATTCTCCGTTTATCTAAAGGTGTTTCAGAATGGATTGAAAGCCACTATGCTGATGGAACAGTTTTCAGCCAGACCAGCCACAGATGAATTACATTTTCTGGTTTTCTTTTGTACTAGAAATAAATAAATTATCTTTCCTACCGATTAACTGTTAGTGTTGTAAAGTGTTGAAATTTGAATGACTAGATCAACTTATGATTGGTTGTCTCTGGTCATGAGATATAATGAAAGGTGCAATACCTATTATCCCAATCAAACTTTAAAAAAAGGAAGAGAAACAATCCATTTTTAATCTATAATGAAAACATTCAATGATTTTTATTCATTGGATGGCCAAAAAGCAAAGTAATAACTGCTTGGCCATTAGATAAATTGTAAAATATGAAAGTAAAGATCAACAATGATAAAAATCTTAAACATAGTGTCCTATTTACAGCATTTAAACGCAATATAAAGATCTTATTCCCTCAGAAAATAAATGCAGTAAACTGAGTGATATTAAAGAAAAATACCAATGTAACAAATTATCATTCGACTGTTAAGCAGTAGCTGAAATCATATTTTTTGAAAGAAAATGATTTAGTCTGAAAG
>NW_026863074.1:0-91003 GCF_026571515.1 Ruditapes philippinarum | reverse complement strand
TTTTTTTTAAAAACTTTCGAATTTTTTTTCCTGCAGCGTATAATCATGGAATAAACTCTACAAAAGATGTTTTCTTTAAAAAAAAGTCTTAACATAACCCGTTTTTCGTGAAATCATAGTGCAAAAGTGTCAGCAGCTTCTTAAAATATTTTCGATACTGGAGTTTCCGATTACATTCTTCCATGTTTTTTCGAAATGGTTATTTTGCAAATACATAAAACGGACGGCTGTCTCAAAGCAAACTACACCATGCAATTTATTGCGTAAAACTTCAGTATTTTTAGGTATTTCGGAGTCTCAATGTTCCATCGTATTTGATTTGATTTTTGGCCTATTGGAATAGACCAATAAAATGGCTCGTGACATAAATAAAAGCATTTGCCTTCCACCAAGAGAAATTAATGTCTGAATAACTCAACAAATTGCTCGCCGTTTTTCACATTAAGGAAATTCAATTACAAGAAACAGAGCAATAAAAAGGGAATAAACTGGAACAATTGTCTGATTTCATGACGAATGTTCGCTGAAATGTTACGAAACAAAGGGCAAGTTTGAAAGAACAGCTCGCAAAATTCAAAACAGACGGGCGTTTATATTGTCCAAGACATTCTGGCGAAATATTGCAGGATATTAAATGATTTATAATACTCTTGAAAATTAAGAAAAAAATATTCGTTTATTCATAAAGTTTCAGGAGAAAAATATTGAGAAAGTAAAATTTGTTTGTAGTGAACACATGAAATGCTTTCATTTTTATTTATCAAAATATATATTTTTTTTTAATTAATTTTTTTTTTTTGTACCTCGAAATCGTTTCCAAAATGATACTTATTGGCCTCATATCTCAACCATTTTTTTGCTTCTGTTGCTTTTTCGCGGTAATGGCAATCATTTGTTATTTTGTATAGGAGTAAAACAAAACACTTTGTTTACATTTTACATTTTACTACTTTTATGAAAACGTTTTTCTTTTCTCAGCCATAGTTACTATTTTCGTGTGATCAGTACCTAACAAGCTCATAAGCAACACGTGATAAAATACATGTTTGACTTTTCTTTAGAAGAAAAAAGGTCATTTCTTAGATTTGATGTTATCTTTATTCTTGTTTTTTTACCCATTACACGATATAAACGCCTTTAAACGCCCTTTTCGTACCATCCCCCTTTTGTTGTCTCAAATGGTGAAAAAATTCCTTATTTAGACCCCCAACACATGTTTTTGTTTTAGAAATGTTGTTTAAAAAATTGACCTCTTTTTCGGCGCCACCCCCTATCCAAAACATACATCAGGGGTGTGCCAGAAGGGGGATGTGCCCCTTTCTGTTTGGGGGTTTGAAGAGTACGGCAGTCCCCCTCATCTCCAAGAAAACTTTGGACTTGTGAGAGGCTAAAAATGACCCCAGGTCAATCATAAGGTAACGTGTAATCAACGCTGAAAAGCCTTTGACTTTATCTCAATCCATTGAGAAGTTGCAGCACTTTGAAATCCATTTTGGGGGGGGGGGGGAATCAACGCAAAATAGTGAATTTTGGCAAATTTGAGATGTCCCCTCGTTGCCATGGTAACAGGAAATTTAAGACTGAGCATGTTGTTACAAAGGCAATGGCCCAGTCAACATTTGTGCCAAGTGTAATTAGTATTGAAGCAGTTTTTATAGGTTTATAGCAATTTTAATTTGTAACAGGAAACTTTTCAATGAAAACAGACATTTTCACAAAACGCTCATGCATTAAGGGGTTAAAAGAGAATGCTTTATTACTATGATTGCCCTTTTGACATTACATGGTATATTACGTTAGGTATACGTGTTATCAACTTAAAACTGACTTTCTCTCAGCCATATAGCTTATTCCATACTAACAAAGAGATATATTGCATACGGGTTCATTTGCAACATCCAGAATCCATTTATTTCAGTACAAATCTATAGTAATACCACAATTTTTATACATAATTGGTATCAAAAACCCATCAAAACGGTGTCAAAGTTCAATACATCTTATAAATTTGTAATAACCTAGCGTCGTAAGGCGGAACCATGATTTACATTTTATATTGCTCTTTGCAAAGACTATGCCAAAACATTAATGACAAAGCGTAGATGATTTACGAGGCTCATCCACTCGGAACATCCTGTTTACTCAAGCAAATTGCTTCCTCTAAAAGACAAGTATGTAAATAACAAAGATGTGCGAGAGTTCTGCCGCAAGTCAATAATCTCGTTTGTCAAAGTCAACATCCGTTTTTCGACATTGATAGTAATTGGCAAATAAACAAAAAGCCATACATGAAACGGGATTAAATACTTCTTCAAAACTGATTGAAAACGTTTTCATTTTGTAATTAAACCTTTATCGTTATCGACATCACGTGGTATAACTTATACGTCTATGAATGAGTACATGTTCATAAAATAAAATAATCAATTATTATTAATTCAATTTGAATTGCTTAAAATAAAATATGTCCATTAATGTAAAAAAATGAATTAATATTTATGCAATACACATTGATAAATGTGAACATTCATTTCACGTTAGAAAAAGTTCGTCTGCGCAGCAACAACAACAACAATGGCAAAGTAATTTTAATAATCATGCATGATTATTCAAAGTATCGTCTGTAGATCTTATATTGTTTGAGCCTAAATGTACCAACAGATATCCCGGAAGGTGTATAAGGGCCTTTAATGGATTTATATATCTTGATATCAATTCAAATTAGGTTTTAAGGAACTCCACTGAGGTCCAAATGCCTAAAAAACATAAAAGTTGATTTTCTCACATAGATCACTTTGTCCAGTTAAAACAGAGATGCATGAATAATTATGCTCAGAGATTAATTGAAAAGCGTATACATGTTTTTGCAGTATTTGAGTCAGATTTTAGTAAAGACTGTTGGAACGCTTTTCTATTTTGAGTCATTTCTGGCAAAAAAAAACTTAGTGAGCAAATGATCTTAATTTTTGCACAAAAGTTATTAAAAAAGACCAACAGCAAATGGAACATTAATCTAGAAAAAAGATATTTCCAATCAAGTCATGCCAAAAAATATGCCCCTTTAAACTATGTACATTAACATTTAGTAAAGTAAAGTTTCAATGTTTGACTTCTTAAATGATATTAGCTTTTTACATTATAATGTCCTAAGTTGTTTCAATAAAATATAATTATTAAGTTATTGTATGTTGATAGAATTTTAAAACAATCGGGTTTTATATTTCAATGCTCAAATAACTTAACTTAACAAATATTTAAATTTGTTAGTTGCTTCAGATACAATTTGTGAAAATAAGGTTTTACAGTAAACGGCTTATGCGCCAATATTTAGCTATTTAGTGTTTGTTTCCAGTTATATGACATATATTTCAATTTGATTCATTTATTAGGTTGATCGATAAAGCAGTCGATCTTAGATTGAAGCTTTGGCCACCTGAATATCTGAAAATTTGATACTTTGGATATAAAGGGAGATTACAATGATAAAACCATATACCAGTGCGTCTAGAGTGATTTCCCCTTGAATCAATTTCAAATGATGATTATCTCGTCTGCCAATATCCTTTGTACTTCTTAAGACTGAGACTATTGAAAGCGCTTGATACGCGGACGATTTAAAAAATATATATACTATTATATTAATTGTTCATACGTTCAAATTCCAATACCAATATCTGCTAAGGAATGGTCACTGACTATTCAAATGTTCAAATGTCATATTGCCAAAAAGTAACACCATCAATACTGATTTTCTCACCAATATTTGTCCAATACGTGTTACCTTGTTAGCTTACGATGTAATAGGAACGCCTCTGTTTTTTAGAATATTGCCTTATCTATAAGATCATAAATTACAAAATAAAAATGAAATTTATATAAAACCTCTCTGGTATTGATATTTCAAAACAAATATAGTTCTATGAAATTCTATGAGAAAATAGAAATTTAATACATATTTTACAATTATTCTATATAATAAACATTATACATGAAGGCAGTAACTAAATGCATTAAACATTTAGAAAACATACAAGGTCGATAAAAACAAGATATGTTTGTAAAACATGTATGCCCCCTATCGGCAGCCAATAAGTCATGTGATCAGGATATTATGCATGACTTCTGACCCATTGAACAAACAATTAGTAAGGGTTATCTAGTATCTACTGGTCATGACTAGTCACAAGGTAATAATTATTGTGATCCCATAGGTTGTTTGCAGCAATTTAAGTTATTACAATTCTTACCAAATAATATATGCTTAAATTTTGTGAATCATGTAGGCCTCATTTATGACAGCCAAGTTGTTATATTACATAAGACCTTCAAATGTGTATACCAAAAGCATTTTTAGTTTAAAATAAAAATATCAACCAAGGCAACTTGAGTTGTTGAGTTATTGGTCAGGAACCGTCATTAAGTACAAGGTCAATATGGCATTGACCCCTTGACCCCAAAATCTATAGGGGTCATCTGCTGGTCAAGACCAATCATCATACAAAGTTTAAAGTTCCTAGGCCTAAGTGTTCTTTAGTTATTGATCGGAAACCGTTTTTACCTACAAGGTCAATGTGACCTTGACCTTGGACCCCTTGACCCCAAAATCAATAGGGGTCATTTGCTGGCAATGACCAATCATCATACCAAGTTTGAAGTTTCTATGCCTAAGCGTTCTTTAGTTATTGATCGGAAACCGTTTTTACCTACAAGGTCAATGTGACCTTGACCTTTGACCCCTTGACCAAAAAACCAATAGGAGTCATCTGCTGGTCATGACCAACCATCATACCAAGTTTGAAGTTTCTAGGCCTAAGCGTTCTTTAGTTATTAATCGGAAACCGTTTTTACCTTCAAGGTCAATGTGGCCTTGACCTTTGACCCCTTGACCCCAAAATCAATAGGGGTCAAAGGGATTTTCGTTCGATTAAAAAAGAACTTAAGGTAGATTTGTTCACTTAGCACCATTTTAACTCACTGGAATATTTTCCAAATAAATACAATAACAAACATTTAGAGGCGTGCGGCTTTAACCACTAAAATTGCAGCAGTTTGTAGCTATTTTATCATAAATCTAAATAAACAAATGTCATCAATGATTTCCCTGATTACATTTGTCAGATCTTGTGGCAGATAATCAGTTTTACAACAAACCTACTTAATTCTAATCATTCATAAAGGTATTCAAGCGTAAAATTTTACATCATCTAGAAAAAATGCAATCTACAAGTTGTATTTTAAAGAGCTGTTCTGTGATGGATGACAGATAATGATTTATTTCCTTTGGTAGATAAAAGAAAAAAAATGCTGCCAAAAGCGATTTTAAAGTCAATACATTTCTTACGATAACTGCTGTAAATATCATTACATTTTACGATACGGTTAAAGGGAGAATAGGCAAATGTAAATATATAAAACCATGATTTCTTTAGTAATCTCCCTTAGATAGAATACGATATCGGTAAAAACAACCATTGAAAGAAGTGCAAAAAAATAAGCATCAGTTTAACGTATCGGTGAGCATTAAAGTAAGCAAAAGAGTCAATAATGATTGACATAAATAAAACAAATCATGAAAACTACATATGTTTTGCTGGCGAGAACAAATATTATATAAATATGGTTTAAACGCGAAGTTTATGATGCATGTACATAATTTACTTTAATACAAGAGACTTATCTTGAACTGTTTGTCTGATATTTGAATTATATTTGTGTGCAAACAATTTACTTCCGCAGCTAAACAGTATAAAGCTTTATCTTATGAATTATTAATATTATTATTATTATTACTACTGTTATTATTATTATTATTATTATAATTATTTTTATAAGTATTATTATTATTATCTTTTAAATTTAAACAATATTTTTGCAGCAAATATATAAGTTTGTATATTTTAATCCGGTTTATCTTATCGAACGTATTTTAAGCTATAGAGATTTCACTTCCTTAACTTCAGGATAAAAAAACGCCAAATTATTTCCGGTCAAACTTTTTTAAACCATTATCAAAACCGCAATACTTGATATTTTATAACATACCTGCATTACTATAAGAGTGGGCCATTCCATATTTTATTAACTTAATGGAAAAAAATCGAAACGGTAACTGAACTTTTTATCTAAGACAAATGGCATGTCAAGAACCGCATATTATCATCACCGGTTATGTCGAAATTAGCATAAGACAAAGATACAGCGTATATTCCGATCTGTCCAAATGATGGATCACCGGTAAGCTATTCGGCTTACTTCTTATCCGTAAATAAATCATATATGATCATCTTGTATAAGATGTGTACGTCCTAGTTACAGAGTAAATGTCTACAGTTTGTCTTCTATGGTTTTTCCCCATAGCATCGCATGCAAGGAAAAAATGCCGTCTGCTAAAAAAATCAACTGTTTTTTTTTTCATTTTTTTTTTACATTTTTTTATTCATTCATTCATTCATTCATTCATTTATCTTTTTATTTATCTATTTATTTATTTCTTTATTTATTTATTTATTTATTTACTTATTTATTTATTTTCTTTAATTATTTTATTTACGATTTTTAAGTTTATTGTAAATTCTTTCAGCAGGTTACAGAAAGAACAATAAGCACATGTATGATTATTTGACGAAAGAAAATAACAAGCTTCAAATAAATAATTTCTATCTGTATATATTTGAGTCACTAGAGTTTTTGTGACCATACGACATGTTCGTACTTTCATTTTTTATCGGGCTATGCCGTCTTTTTTTATTTCTTCCTTTCTTCTATTTTCTGTCTTTCTTTCTTTCTTTCTTTCTTTCCTTCTTTCTTTCTTTATTTCTTTCTTTCTTTCTTTTTTCTATATCTTTGTATATAATTATATTTCTTTTTGTCTGTTAGTTTGTTACTTGTGGTATTAAAGACTCTTCAATAAATTCTCTGACAATGTCGATATATATAGCAGTAACACTGATTTGCGTTATAAGTATTGCTCTTTAAAGTCAGATCACTGATACAATTATTGAGATTTTTACTTAAACGCACTAAACAGCCAATCTATGATATAAATATGTGTTTTATGTCAAGAAATAAAAACAAATCATTCTCAAACGAGGTACCTAAGAAGCACATTTCTCCCATATAATTTCTTGATATGTCACCTCACTTATTATAAAACCTGCAACTGCTCATAAATGTCTTCGAATCCTAATAATCAATAACATATATATAAAAAAAATATCAAATCATATTAGGAAAAAAGATAAACATGCAATGTTTACTTTTCTCTTTAAAGTCAAAAGATGAAAGAAAAAACAATATATTTAATGTGTCTTACACAGCTTATAGTTGATAGATAGATCTTACGGCGAAATTATCTTTTAAAACAACATTATTTGTCTTTCATCTTCGAGTTTATCTGCGCAGGGACGTGTCAAATACACACAGCACGTTTTTCACGACATTTGCGACATGAAATATTGTAATTGAAAACGGAAAGACGACACGGAGTACAATATTAGTATAATCGATTGTTTAATGATATATGGAACGGCGAATAATGTAAGACACGCTGGCACGGAATGTGAAAGCACGGCTTAAATTGTATGAATAACAATCAGCAAAGAAGACACCGTATTAAACGGGATGAGACTAACTGCTACGGAGTCTTCAGACAAAAAGGCATACATTTTTATAACAGTTTGAAACTGTGTCCACACCACAGTAAAGAACGATGCTCGTTTCCTTTACAAATGAAAGCGAAATTCGCTATCATAGTATGTATACAATTAAATCCAACGCTTAATTATTAGTTTTTAATCGGTGTATAAAAAATATTAACACTACTATAAATCACAACTAAAAGTTATAGTTGTTGCAAACTCAAATTAACTATATAAAATGTATATTGCAAATATTTTTGGTCCTGGAAAGGAGGGAAGTAATTGAGACATGTCTTTAAAAATTAAACTAGTATATGATGAATATAAAACAATGAAAAAAATGGCTACTAGAGGCCCGTATGGCATGGTTGGTTTTATGATCGCCATTTTTTTTTTTTTTTTTTTTGTATACAAAGTTTACGATGGTTTTGTAAAAATATGTTTTCTGGTGTCAACCGTGACGAAACTATTTCTCTGATACCGTTGTATCACAGTTTCTATTTTGAATTATGATTTGTTAAATTAGCAACAGATAGGGTCCTTTGAGACGATATTTTCTAGGTCTTATTATATGCAAACTGAAGCGGATATCCCATCATTACGAAATTAATTCTGTCATTCCGACTTTCTTAGATTCAAGATCAAATTGGACTTAACTGAATAGGTGCTAATGAATGACATGTATACGTCATTTTCGGTAATTTAGCCCCCTTTTCAAAACCAATTACGATCTAGATCTTGTAAAATGAACACTTCCGAATTCATTAGTTTCAGAAGATTTACAAGTACACACGTACAAGGACATATAAATTGCTCGTAATCAAATGAACAATGTTCGAAAATCATTTGTGATCGGTAATTTTGCATGACATGACACAAAAATTTGCATTTTTTAGAATTTACAGACGTATAAATGTTTTACAGATTTCTGTCTGTCAAAAACACTCTCAAAAAAGCACAAACGTCTTATTATATTGTCAGTTTTTTATATCAATTTTCATAGTTATTGCATCCCTTTTGTCAAAACTGTGGGCAAAATGTTCTTTTTCATAGTTAATGTAAGCCTTTAGGTCCGAAAAGTCATGGGGTTGTGCGGTTCAAATAACCATGGGTTTTTGTTTCTTTTTTAAAATGATTTTGTATGCCAATACAAAGGACGAAGCGTCTTCAGTTAGATAGGAAAGATGGTCAATAAACTGTTGGGAGATGCATAAACCATGATAATTTTCTCACTCTAATAATAACATATTTTATATATAACCCTTATCCCTCTGAATGTTTTAAATGGACTTGTCCATCTTTTACACTGGACAAGACCATTCATTGTTTTAGGGGAAATTCAAATAACAAATGTACTTGAATAGTAAACAATGCAGACCATGATCAGACGATACAGAGGTCGTCTGCATTGATCGCATGGATAATTATGTAGTCGCAAGGCGCATGCGAATTATAAATAACTTCATTAAAGACGCATGCGCACTTAAAAGTTACTTCTTATATGACGCATGCGCATTAAAAAATAACTTCTTATAAGACGCGTGCGCATTTCAAGAGAAACAAGCAAAAATCTAGGATTATCTTAGAACGCTGGTGATCATGTAATAGAACTTGATACATGTATGTCAAATATGCAGACGACATGTTACTTTTTCACAAAATTAATGATAACACAGACAAAAAACAATAGATCTAGACCATATACGTCAAATATATCGAAAATCGGAGACTAAGAACAACTTTGATATATCGAAGTTTACATGCAGACAAACTGAGGTCTATGTATAACGTCATTTTTTGACAAGAAATATCGTGTATAAATCCTGGGACATAAGATAAGATTATCTTATGTCCCAGATAAATCGAAGCCATGTCAGTACTAAAAGTGGATAGGATATCAAATTTGTTTAAGATCGGGGGGAATGTGGTGTGTAATCAGCATGTAATTGTAAAGATAATGAGTTAGTGTATCACATGACACGTAAGGATAATCGTGTCTGACGTATCGCGTGACTTACAAAACGTAAATAACGTTCCATGTCTCCTAGAAAATACTTCTAATTTGTAAGCATTATCTTAAAATATTATTTAGATATCAGGCGAGGGAAACTGATGCGCAGATAGTCGTTATCTAGACAACAAAACAAACAGTACATTAGACATTGTTTTGTCATTATTTTCTTGATTGTTTTTATTTATTTATTAAATTATTATTTATTAAACGCGGACTTTAACACACTTTTGGTCATACCACGGCGGCCAGAGCACCGGGATAAGTAACAAGGAACCAATTTCTCCACTAGTGACTGAAAGTAATTCCTAAATGTTGTTTAAACAAGTTGTGGCCCCATACAGTAAATATTATTTTTTATTTATTTCTTTATCATTCTTAGGGAGTGGGAGATATTGAATATTGATAAAGGAGCTTGTTACTAAGATATTTCCATGTCACTTTTTTCAAAATTGAGCGTAAATCTAATAATAACGAAAACAACTTAAGAGTTATCGTTCCTTTTATTGATAAAGAAGGGATGACATAAAGAACGGCAACTCTGTACGTTAGGTTAATAACCCCCTTCTTCATGTTTAAAAAAGTTTTTTGTCAAAAAAAGGAGAGAATGTCATTATCTTACAATTCCTAAGGAATCGACAAAAATCGACTAGTTTCGTATAATATCGCGAGAAACCAGACAGCGTTCGTCTTATTTCGGCAGTTTTTGTCACAGGGACCAGGCACAGTGATGGGATAGTGTAAAAAAAGTAATTTAAAAAAATATATATATATTGTATATATAATATATAGACAAGGGTTGAACTCGCCAACTCGCCAAATCGGCCGAATGCCCCTAGTCTAGTAAAAGTCAAAATTGCAAAGTCATTCTTGCGTAAATTATGTAAAGCTATATATAAAATTGCAGCTAAATGACATCACTAGACGTTGATAATAACATTACTGTCCCCACTTAAACCGTTTTTGAACAACAAACCGATATTTCGGATGAAACATCGTATTTTTGCTAGGTCGGACACAACCGTGCAACCTGACAACACTCGATTTTCTACGTGTAAAAACGCAATTCTAGACCATGTCATTAAACCAACCCGCAATAAATCGATAAAACAAAACAAAATAAACAACTTACCGCTGGAAATTGTTCCAAAACCAATCAACTA
This sequence comes from Ruditapes philippinarum, assembly GCF_026571515.1. Classification (NCBI taxonomy): domain Eukaryota; kingdom Metazoa; phylum Mollusca; class Bivalvia; order Venerida; family Veneridae; genus Ruditapes; species Ruditapes philippinarum. The sequence goes on along the minus strand of NW_026863074.1, from coordinate 80,192 downwards.
TAGCAAACATTCATTTCTTTTTATTTCTATTCCGTCCAAATATTTTTTTGAAGCCATGATACATTCTCGGCAACGGTTGTAAGACATCGTTTGATTGGACGATTCTGTGACCCAGCAATGCTTTGTATTTTAATCAACCAATGAAATAATCCGTTTCAAATTGGTCACGTGATAGCCAATGGATGCTGATTACAACTTTCATTTTCACATTCAGGAATTAATTGTTTACAGACGCTATAAAACATTTTAAAAATCAATTTCCGGCGGTAAGTTGTTTCTTTTGTTTTGTATTATCGATTTATTGTGGGTTGATATAATGTCATGGTTTGGAATTGCGTTTTTACACGTAGAAAATCGAGTGGGGACAGGTTGCACGGTTGTGTCCGACCTAGCAAAAATACGATGTGTCATCCGAAATATCGGTTTGTTGTTCAAAAACGATTTAAGTTGGGACAGTAATGTTATTGTCAACGTCTAGTGATGTCATTTAGCTGCAATTTGATATATGCAATTATGATATATGCAATAATGATTTACGCAAGAATGACTTTGCAATTTTGACTTATACTGGACTAGGGGCGTTCGGCCGATTTGGCGAGTTCAACCCCTTGTCTATATATTATATATAAAGTATAATTTTTTTTCTAGAATTACTTTTTTACACTATCCCAACACTGTGCCTGGTCCCTTTGGTTTTTGTGAAACCTATATTTTTTTTATTTGTGTCACGTGAGAGGGGGGGATGTCCGATGTGACGTCATTATTTGAGAAAATAACCAATATGGCGAATCGTTTTCTTGCTCATCTAGATGCGCTATGAATCATTTATTCTAGGACCCTTTACTATATAAGTTCTTAGACTAACAGGTGCTAGCTCTGTATGTATGAGCTTTCTTTTGGCATTTGGACTTCCGTTTCAACCAGTCGTAACAGCAAAATGGGATGAAATTGGATATTTTGAAACTATTTTGTTTATGGATTGTATGCTCGTTTTTCAAATTAATTTTTATTGAGACACATGATGAATAGTTCATTCTCATTACTTCGATTTTGTTGTGCGCGATTTATGTAAAATTGTCTTAGCTTTCCAACTATAATTAACATATTGGAATCTCTATGGCATTCAATATCGCTTACAGCTCAACTAGTAAAATTGATCAAGATTAAGTACCTGCATGAAAATCATAATAGATCATGAAAATCATTGATCTATCACATATTTTAACAACATTAATTTTCAAATCGTGTTGCCAGAAGATAATTAAAGGAAATTAAAGGGAAACTTTTTTCCGGGGAAAAAAACTATTATAAATAAAGACGGCATTGTCACATCCTTTTAATCGAAAAATAAAATAGATTATTGAGGGTTTGTTTCCCAAGTTAATCTTAGCAAAAGTACTATCATATCACATCAAACACCATAGAAAATTTAAAACGATTATTGCTCGTGGCTTTTCTAAAATAAAAGACCACAAAGTTAGTATAAACCACCTAAAATGCATGCACTATTATAAAGATTAATATCTTAATAATTACAGTTCAACCTCTACATAGCGGTCGCCCTGTAGAACAACAAACTTATTACGTCATCAATAATAATTTTTCCCAAAGAAAGTTTTAAATTACTTCTCTAGATCAGCTCTCTTCGGCTACGGCCAAAAATTGCTGTCACCTAAAGGCTTGGTTTTTCAACGGGTGTTCCTAAGCAGAGGTTGTACTATATGTACAGGTTTTATACGGCTTACCTGAATAATCTAGTCCAATTTTGGCCTTGAATTCACTCGTTTTTGGACTGATATCTGGAAGTTCAAACTTTATATAATCCTGTGTTATATTCTTTGCTTGATGCGTTTCTCTGAAAGAGCAATTATTTAAAAAGTGACCTTGAATTAGAGACATTTGGTTCCTAATATTTAAATATGATACAAAAAATAGTTCTATTCAACTATCTAATAATAATCATCTAAACTATATATTAATCAGAAAAAAGCAATCGCTTTTCATTGTTCATGGGTGAATCAATTAACAACCATTCGAATCGTTTCAAATAATAGGCAAATCAAAAGAAATATGATCGACAATAAGGAAACCTCTCGACCGGTCCGCTCAAGCGGACATTTCGTTTCCCTGTCTACTATTTTTGGAAACGAACGTTACAACTAGTTGGAGACGATGCACTTTTCCTAGATAATATAACGGAAATACTGAGATTGAAACAGCAAAGAATTGCTATTTCCAAGCAGAATATAAAAACTGAAGGCCGCTTTAATGATGCATATACAAGTATATGAGTTTTTGTCAAATTCATTTAATTTTTTAAATTGATTCACGTTCTATATCTAAATTTACCGACAAATGGTTATGTTGTTCTTGTATTTTGATTCGTCAAGAACAGCATATACATACTGAAGCAAATATGAATATAAATTTATATGATGCATTATATTATATACATGTATCTTATCAAATTAATTCAATACAATGTATGAAGTTCACTTCTCTGTAAATTTTGCTAGACAGTGGTAATTTAGGTAAATTTGAATGTCCTTTTGTTCTGATGTTCATTTTAATTAATGATATACAATTTTGTGTATACCTTCTCCATTTACACATGTTATGTATATGCTTTACACTGTCTTGTCAAGTATCATGTATCTGTTTATCCTCACGGACCATTTGGTCCAATGGAATATTGAAATAAACTTATCATGTATATGACAAAAGCAATAAAGTCACGTGACAATTAACTAAATTACCTCATTCCATAATGAATATCATTTGCTGCAATGTGACAAAACTTGCTCGATATATTAGTCTGACCGTAGGGATCATAGACGAGGATTAACTTCCTCCAGTTATAATACATGAGCACATCGGCGAAGAAGTTCACTAGCGTGTTAAAGTTCGAGCCTATACGTGTCATCATACTGTACATTTTGGCCTTGCCGATTCCAAAATCTCCGGCCAAACCACCTGCTGTAATCATTGGTATATTCCAGAACACGACCTGAAATGATATATGATTATATGTAATTATAATTATACGTGACATGATAAAAACTGTTCATCATGAAGAACTAATTTTAGGTTTTCGTTAGCTCATGATTTCCATTCAAAATAATTTGAATTTAAAATTATATTTTATTATAATTATTATTATAATTGTTATCATCAACATCATTTTATTATTATCCCCATCAGCATCACCATATCATCATCAACAACTGACCACTGAAAAAGAAAGTTCAAAAGTTTAGTCAGTAGAATAACAGAACAATATTCCTCGAGTTTAAGGGTTAAATTACTGTCAAACTGCACTTTTTTCACACCCTATGCCATCACCAACAATATCAAGTAACCAAATTTGATAAAGGACATATATAAGAGGAATTTACTCGAATCATGAATTTGCGACACAACCGATACGCGAATAATAGCGAGAAACTAAAACAACGCGAATATTACCGGATTTACAGTATTTATAAATTATATGGATAATCAAACAACATTTTTACATACTAAATTGATATAAAAAGATCTGTGTTTATAGTAGGACTAACCTAATAGAAGAACTCGTCAAGAATATTTCTTCACGTGCATAATTCATCTATCTACATACCGCCAAAATAAACTGTGCATGCCGATTTACATAAACGGATACGAAATCATGCTTTTAACGGATAAATCATGCGAGCACGTGCCATTGTTGCACGTTTCTTGTATGAGCGTGACTAAGAGCGCTATATACAAATATCTGGCTGAATTGACAGCTCCGGTAATTTCATTATCAAAACAACTGCCTAATGACATCCCAATCGCACGTGAAAAACCTGAAGGAACCGGTTTCATTTGACGAAAATGAAATAACGAAACGTTAAATTAACAAATGAGACGAATTTAGTTTTTTTTTTTTTTTTTTTTTTTTTTTGCAAGACTAACGAATGCACTTTTTCGAGTATTATTTAACGCCTGCAGAAGCTCTAGGTCCTCGTGCATCGGTAAATTTTAATACACGAAATAAGGAAATTAATACGAAAGACCGGTGAGGACATTTAAACTTCATAAATTCCCGTTTTCATCTTCGTCAATTCACAATTTTAACTTCGTAAATTCACGTTTTCAACATACGTATTTCGTAAAAAATGAAGTCTTGAATCCGTCAAGTTGAAATCTTGAATTAGTGAAGTTGAAGTTGTGAAAGATGAAATTTGGAATTTATGAAGTTGAAATGTTCCCACCGATCTTTCGTATATTTACCTTCATTTTTGCCTTAACATAATAAAATATTGTGAATATCGTTATTATACATAGACTAGTACAAGTTAGCTAAAGAGATAGTATATTAGAATAATATAGGATTCTTTTGTAAATGTGATAATATGAGTACATGTAATAAAAAGAACAAAAAACGGGTTTGTACGCTATCCAATATCAAAGACCTGTACATACCATAACAGAAAATTATGATGTAAATAATATCCTAACAGATAAAAAAACCATCTAACATTCTCTATATCATTAATATTTAAACATTATAAAAGTCATCTTTTGCCCCTTCTAAAAATGTAAAAATCTTATCTGTTTATAAGGCATATTGTGTCTTTAAAGAGTAAAAAAACCGTAGTACAGTCCTTAATACATCCCTTATACTGCCCTCACACATACCTCGCGACCTTACTGCGTCCTTACTGCGACCTTGCTACGACCCAGGACGCAGCACAGTCGCCATGGACGCAGCAGGGACGCAGCGAGGTCGTAGCGAGGAACCCAAGGACGCACAAGGTCGCAGACCGTCGGCGACTACTAGTATTTTGAACATGCACAAAACAGTCGCAGAAACTCTGCGTTCTTGCTGAGTCCTGGTTAGGTCGCAAGAACGTAGTAGGGTCGTCGTACAGTCGCAGGACAGTCGCCGGACAAACGCAATAGTCTTCGTAGAGTCGCCGAAAGGACGCAGAGAACATAGCACAGTCGCAGCTGGGTCGCCGATGATCGCCATGGGGTCGCCTTGGGGACGCAATACAGTCGCAGTGGAACGCCTTGGACGTAGAAGGGTTGTATTGAGGACATAGAGAAAACGTACTGAACACAAGACTGCAGAGCCCCGGACCGTCTGCGAGAGAAATTTTCTGCGAGAGAAATTTGGAAATTTGAAAGAAAACCAACGATTTTCGAAAGAAAAATGCTATTTTACTAGTTTTCAGGTCGCAGTAAGGTCGTGGTTTATAAATTTTAATCAAATAAAACACATCCAAGTTCACGGTGACTATTCCGTTTAACAGAAAATAGTAAGATTTTTTTTAAATGATATTTTCTATCTTTGATATCAAATTAAAACTTTTTATTCAGAGATAAAAAAAAACATTTGATTTCCTTTAACCATTTATTATTGCTTTAACAGATCGAGTTTGTCTTATTTTGAAACGACAATGGAAATTAAAACTGGAAATAATTTATTGAAAATATCATATAGTTCATTTACGTTACTATTTGCATCATGATATTTTGAATTTCTTACTATTTACCATCTTCATTTAACAATAAAAACGGTCACGTGACATAACACGAAACGGTCACGTTATATTTCACTAAACATGGGATTACCCGAGGGTTTTTGACATGACGGAACTAGAAATATTTTTGAAGATTTGTTTACCATTATAGTATTTGATTTAGGGTCTGGGACAAACTTGTGTGCAAATTTTCAATATCAATACCTCACCCCGTTTGGTCCAGAATAATCAATTTTATTTGTTCAAAATGACCCATTGATCCAAAAATGAAAGCGTTGAGAGATATTTTGAAATTAAAACAAAAACTTTCAAGAAAAAGAAACTCATTATAATTCTTTTATATAATCCAACGCCTTACATGAATAATCCATTCTCAGAAAAAATATATTCCTGAAAGATTCGCCTTAATTAAACCAACGAAATTAGCATTGCTGACACGTGATGTGTTTTTGTTGTTTTAAAATATAAAGAAATGGGAATTTCATTCATATGTACCAATAATAAAACTAAACTAAAAATAATAGATCTGAACTATTTACTTACTATGGTTGTTGATTTGTACAATGTCGTTTTTTTCGCTCTGCGAAACGCCAAGCTAAAACACGAAAATACGACAAAATAGTGACTTGGTCGTATTTTGGCGTCTAAGTATTGTCGCTCTGCGGAGCGAAAATACGACAAAATGTTGACAGTGTCATATTTTCATGTTTTCGTCTCGCGCCCCATGGAGCGAAACTACGACTTAGCACAAATCAGCCACCTTAAGAGCAACACAAACTGTTATTTATTATTAACTTACTTTTCTCACTCGAAATGGTCAAGTGGAATCTTATGATACGTATTGTTTTCATTTGATAAGAACGTATGCTTTAAAACATTTACGAGAACAGTTTACTGTGTAAACAAATTGCTCAAAGTCACTGAACTTCTCAACAAAGATATATCTCTTTTAACAAATTAAACTTGTCAGATTATTTCATTTTATCTGTTTCTATGCAATTCGACCTGGTTTCAGACGAAATACGGAACTTCATTCAAATCCATGTGTTTATATTACATTTATTTGCGACGTATTGTAATAAATTATTTTGCAACTCAAATTCGTTAACTCGTTGACAATAAATTGCGTTTAAAGAAAAATATTAAAAGGAACTCCGTTAAGGTCCAAAGGCCTGAAAACATAAAATTTGAATAACTTACATAGATCATCTGGGTCACTAACAACAGAAAAATTTGCAAAAGATAATTAAGAAATATACTCCGGATAAATTGAAAATTGATTTGTGTGCTATTCTTAGTCCGATTTGAGTGAAAAGCGTTGCAACGCTTTTTCCATTTTGGGTCATTTTTCACAATTAAAACATTTTTTTGGAAAAACGGAAAGAGAAAATGTCAATTTTGGATCATTTCTCACAATTAAAACATTTTTTTTTTGAAAAAAAACGGAAAAAGCAAACGATCTGATATTTTATACAAGTTTTAGGTTCAGACCTTCACCAAATGGAACATTAATCTTGAAAATTTATTTCTAGTCCAGTCGCGTCAAAAGGCCTCAGTGGAGAGCCTTTAATATTTCTAAAATCTTTAAATCATGCACTTATATTCGTGAGCTAACGGAATGATTGATGCCATTGCAACACCACAGATGCAGTGACATATGTGCTACGTTATTAAATGTTGATTAAGTCATTTCCCCAGTATTTGAATGAACACTTTATTGCGTTAATTACACATCATGATGCATGGATTGGTATCAATAAACCGAGCTTTTAAGTTCTAATTAGTGCTAATTTTGAGCTGACATGGCAGAATTCGATATAAAATAGCTGGATAACTTTATAAATTTCAATCAAGGAATCCTGTAGAAATATTTTATATCAAATGATCATTACTCTGTTTTAACTGATTGATTTAAGGGGTGTAGATGTATTAACACTTAATGTTGATCAAAGAAGAGCTAATAGAGTCGACAAAGACAAACAATTTATCAGTATTATTTAAATGTATTAATTGGTTTAGAAATATCACATGATAAAATGCAATCATTTGTTTGGTTAAGGGCATAATTTTTGCGTCTAGATAAAGTCCGGTAAAAGTCGTTATGTTCCTGATGTCACAATAAGGGTCCATTGACAAAAAAATCTGTTATTTGTGCATAAGATATCATTTATTTGACCAAGAAGTGAACAAAATTTAAACTTAACGAGAAAATTTAAGAATGTGTTGATAGTCGAACTTCTGCATATAATTAAATTATTCTGAATGTCATTTTGACATTTGCAGTAAGTAAAATCCAGAAAAATGCAGACACTGTGGGATTCCACTGAGTTTTCTTTTATCAAGACAGGACTTTGTTTTCTAATTTACATATCATTTGAATAACTTGTTTGCAAAATTTTAGTTCATTCGTTCAGTCTGCTTGTCCATGAAAAATGTTTTAATCATGAAAAATGACGCCAAACGTGTTTAAACGCTTTAAACGCAAATCGCTGTTAAGAATTTCACAAAAAATGATTTTTATAAATAACATTTATCCTAAATCAATGTGGTTCTTCGTATATTTCCTTATATTTTGAATATCTTTACTTTTTTTCTCGGTGGGGATGTTTACGTCACATCAACACAGTACAGGTCATGTGGCGACTTTTAAACTTTACTGGTGGAGGGAGACCTAAAGTGTCCCTCTGTGCGTTATTTCAGACACAAACAGGCACCATCGGGGTAATCTAGCTGGATGGCTTTCTCACATAAAATATATGACGGCTTGAACCTACAGTAGTGAGACGAAAGTGGTTTAAAGTCAACAACCTTAGCCACTCGCTCCTCGGTCACGGACGCTCCTATCTTTCCTGTTTAAATACCCGAGTTAACCTAATTAAGTATGTACATATATGTAAGAAATTAATTTTAAAGGTGTAAGCTGTTGGACCTCAGTGGATTTCCTTTCATAAATTGTATCTTTAGTTTGCAAACACCGAACACGTTGAGATAAACTTTGATATATATACCAATTAATGTTACTGTAAGAAATAAATATATTAACATTGCCAAACGATTTACAGAACATACAGATATTCAACATTTAGTGAATTGAACTGAAAACTAAAACCTTTCTGTAATTCTCTCAAGTTTGTTAATGTACGAGGGCTGTTCCATTAAGTCATGGACAACAGCGTTTAAATACAAAATATTAAACGGGCTTCTCGTATTTCATAGAAATGCATTTTATTTCATGTTTATTTGTTTGTCTGTCTATATGTCTGTCTATCTGATTGTCTATTTGTTTGTTTGCTATTGTTTTTTTCACACCACTTTTAATACTTTTAGTAAAGATTTGATAAAATGTAGACACTTTTTGATATGAACACTATAAATCCGGCAATGACGTATTAAAATCTGCGAGGATTCAACTAAATCTTGTAACAAAAAATATCAAACACGAAAAACGGTTTTTTATACTTGCTATCACTAAAATTGCAGCATACAATACAGATTTATGGTATTTTTAGGACCAGGTATTGAATAAATAAGAAATAAAGGCACGTTTGTATGTCTGTAAAGCATACAAATTTATTTCCTATGCAAATACAGTGTAATATAATTTGACATTGTATACTTATATTGAAACAAAAATGTAACTTGTCATAAAGTTATGTTTTCTTTTGGTTTAATTTCATTTGGTTTGGCACATTATGCCCCAGAAATAGAAAGATACTTCTCTGGAAATGCTTACATAATTTTTTAAATGATTAAATAATGCTTTAAGAATATGTTAGATGCTTGTTACCTGAAGAAATTGGCGCTAAATGTGAAATAATTTGTCACAAATGTAACAAAATGTAAACAATGTAGTATTTTGACTTCTGTACAAAGTAGTAAATCGCTATAACTGTACCAATTCCCAAAAAGGAACAGGAGAAAATGGATGTTCAGGTAGTTGGTCAATGAGTAACTTTTTGAAAATTATTCATGTAGATCAGACATCAAAAAGCTTCTGAGATATAGAATAACTTCACATGTTTCCGTAAACGTCATTTATGTATAAAACACACCAAAATTAAATGTTTAATCGATTGTTTTGTTATATATATATAGTACAAACTGCACTTTCTAAATTGTGTTCATATCATGGAAAATCATTATAAGTGTTTTCGATATGTTTTTATGCATGGATACATCACTTTCTATCAATATTTTGAATTGTGTAAATCTTGCCAAAAATCAGAAATCGAGACTATGGACGACGAAAAAAAGTAAACATTGATTTATTAATGACTTGTTTTTATTTAATACGAAAGCAGTAAAAAAAACTAAAAGGATTTGAAGATTTGAAACAAAGGCAATGACGCAAACTTCATTTTCTTTCGTAGATATAACGGAGCCACTGAGAGCAAATTTCTATATTTGCCTGAATTATTCTCAATGATGAAGGCAATTTTGATAGCGAAAAACCAGCTGTAATTCATTTGTGTTTTATTTTAATACATTTAAACGGAGTAGTTATTTTGTTTTGAGTGGGTTTAGGCCTCTGCCATCAGGAAATTGACCATTAAGAACGTTTAATGGGAGAATGTCAGGACAAAAAACAACATCTGGAGCAATAACCAATCAAGATCATTTAATATTTGTATTTTATTAAAATTAAATATAGAAGTGTTGTTTTTGGGACATGTAAGCTAAAGAAACTGTAGTTATAATACTATTTGATGCAAAGAAAAAGATTATATATCGAAACATATGAATGAAAATACATACATCAATTGCTGTTAAACTTAAATGCTTACAGTATTTAATAACGATGGAAATAAAACAACGACATAGTTTAAAACAAAAAATGTTGTTACATATTCTGTCTGACAAACGACTTGCTATCAAACTCCGTAACCTGTATATGCGGGTGAGATGTGAAGAAATGTGAATTATCATATCAAAATGTAGATTAAATCTCTTTCATAACAAATCTAAAACCTCATCCCTTACCCCTGAAGAACACTTTTTACGCTGTTATTTTTTGTTGTGGAAATATAATTTTGCAAAACTAACCAGTCACAGTTTATTTCTGTTTTTATTATAAAGCATTTCCTGCAAATAAGTATACATTATGAAGACTTTTGAGTCGAAACGTTGTATACTTTTCTAAATAAAACAATACATTTTTAAATTGAAACTGGAGTTGATTTCTATATATTTAAACTTACATAGAATCAGTCATCGAATTAAGCACTGGCCCGGTGGCCCATGGCCAGTGAAAATTAATTCGGGCCATGTTTAGTATGTGTGTTAGGATATATGTTAAAACTGTGATTACCTTTTAATCATTTTTTTACATGTTATATTTTTCCTGAATTTATATGAATTTATTGTAAATAATGGGTTACAAATCTACATGTATATGTCTTAGTATGTTACTTTCTGTAAAATATTTAATAAAGTTGTTATTATTATTATTATTATTATTATTATTATTATTATTATTATTATTTTAATCATTATATCATCATCATCATCATCATCATCATCATTAAAATAATTATTATGATTATTATGATTATTATTATTATTATTATTATTATTATCATCATTAGGTAAAGGCTTGGCTTTTAACATGAAGGAATTAAGAGCTAACATACACAAAACGAACTGCCACAGATAAAAGAACCTCTCCTAAGGCAATCAGAATTTTTGCTATTTGCCTTCAAGAAGTTATTTCATTTCATTTGAAGAAGATTATAATAACAATTTTTGAAAATAAAACAAATACAATTGTAAAAATTCAAACATTTGAGCCGTGTCACGACAAAACTAACATAATGGGTTTGCGACCAGCATGGATCCAGACAAGCCTGCGCATCCGCGCAGTCTGATCAGGATCCATGCTGTTCGCTTTTAAACCTTTTAACAAGTAGAGAAACTGATAGCGAACAGCATGGATCCTGATCAGACTGCGCGGATGCGCAGGCTTGTCTGGATCCATGCTGGTCGCAAACCCATTATGTTGGTTTTGTTGTGACGCGGCTCATTTTTGTCATTAAATCCGACGGCCAGAATATATTATCAATTCTCAGAAAGAACAAAAAAAAATATGTATTCTTGGAAAATTCGTCTCCAAACCAACCCAATTAGCTGTGTTTAAACATTGTGTGATTTCGTTATTTGGACAAGAACGAGACAACATAAATTACATTATGTTAAATGAGAAATTAAAACTAAAACAAAAATTTGCTTTTATAAAGTATCTATATTAAATATAAGAAAAACAGAGGGAACTACAGCAGTTAAGTTAAACTAACTATATTAAGTGCCATCTTTAAAGCAACGAAAACCAATCGTAGGTCAAGGTCAAGATATATAACAGAAATTAAAATAAGATTATTGAAACGATTTGTGTTAAATGAACAATTGTTCCATGAAAATGTCTACTTATGATGATATGAAATGCTAAGACATTTGTTTATAACCTATTTATATCAGTAAATAATGCTTATTTTATGGTTTCTTTTCATTACCATTGTAGTATATCCTTCATACGAATTGAAAGTACTGGTAAATATCGATATCTGTGTATTTGTTTAACCAAAATTACCTTAATTAGTTTCATACGTAATAACGGCAAATCTTGATATAAATTATTGAGAAACTTTATGGCACATTTAGCTTAAGAAAGATTCTTCTTCCGGATAAAAGGCACGTGTTTAAATATGCCTTAACATTTAGAGCAAATTAGTTGCCCATCGCCTGAGCATGATAAACGCAGCGTTGAATGTGAAATAATTGTCATATAAGTAGCAAAACGTAAATTAAACGACGCCCTTTGGCTGCAATATAAGTACTTTATCATTATCATTTTTTTAAAAATGGCAAAAAAGACGTTTTTCAGAAACTGTAACAACTCTTTGAATTAATAGCTTTTGAGACATAAAATAAAAGAAATAGCTTTTTGGGGGACCTTAATGAGCCTGAGTCATTTAAAAGAAAAATAATTAGATTTTCACCCTATCTTTTATGTCTAATTAAACACAATTCAATTCTGAGATAGCAAACATCTTTGTTGAAGTCTTATTTCCTTTGGCCATCTATTATACTTTAACAAACCATGTTGTTATTCAGAAAACGTTCTTCCTTTATTTTTAATTTGCAAAATGCATTTTTGCTTTAAGGCAAGCACTGAAGTATTCCTGATCATAGTTAGACAAGTAATATGCTAAAATCACTATGAAACGTACAGCCACCAAAAAGTATATCCTTTTGAGTACGAATGATATTAAAACGCGTTTTGGACAGATATAAGATATTGTATTTTACATAGCTTATTCATTTTGTTAGCTATAAAGGCAATATTGTATATTCTTATACTAAATTAGTATTTTTTTGAATAATTACCAAATAGAATGGCATAAATTTAATTTTATGATATAATCTTAAGACATAAAAGTTGATGGTTTATAATGATCTTTTAAATACAAAAAAAACAACAAAGTTTATGTACATAGTGTAGCATCACATTACACACATTACATTTTTGTAAGTATATGTATACATGTATAACACTAGATATGGCTAATAACCCAATTCAAATATTCTTTTTAAAAGAACTCTGCTGAGGTCCAAAGGCGTAAAAACAAATAATCGTGATTGCTTGCATAGATCAACTGCGACACTTATAACTGGGAAAAAGTGTAAAAGATAATAAAAAAAGAAAACATATCTAAAAACCAAACTGAAATCAGTTTGTTCAAGTGACTTGAAACCTGACAGAAATGTATAAATTAATAGAAATAAGCCTCATCAAATGGCATCAAAATGCACAAATTGTATTTGAATCATGGCGGTTTGTAAATAACAACGGCATTTTCAGGTAATTTCCATTTTTTGTGCTATATTTTGCACTTGATTGTTATAAAATTTAACAGGAATGTATATAAAATCACGTAATGACGCGAATCAGTGTTGTCCATGAACAGGCTAAATTTAACCAAGCCTGCAACATTTTCAATTTTGCCGTTCTGGGCGTCCTTTATGGATTCTGTTCTTTTTATTTTAGGTTTACCAAATCTGTTCCTTCAAATTCAGAAAATTCTTGGGTAAATACGCATTGTGTCGGTTAAAGATATGTGATAACGTTATTAGGGGAGTTTACGTAATAGAAAGAGCACCGAAACACGAGGCTATCTGATTTGTACGAGGGGGCGTAGCCCCCGAGTATAAATCAGATTGCCGAGTGTTTTGGTGTTCTTTCTCTTTTGTATCATAGTCAAACATGACAGCACGTTCCCTGTTGTCATAATATGAAACCCCAGAAAAAATTAACCAATGAACGAGCATTTGAATATGATAGTTCTGCCCCTTTCCCTTTCTCTGCCGTCACAATATGTAAACCCCAGCAAAAATGAACCAATCCACGGGCATTATATGGAGTGCGGGTAACTGATACCTGTACTCCAGTTACCGCACTGTGCATGTATATGTATACGATTTAACTCTGACACTTTTTCAACAGAAAGGTCCCCAAACTATGATACAAGGATTGTGTTATAATGGCAGTATTTTAAGATTTTCAAGTTTATTGGCGAGTTTTCTTTTTTGTTTGGAAAAGCAAAAATAATGCGTAGAGATCCCCTGCAATGGCATTTTTATGGTGCTTTTATAATTTTGGATACTATTTTGCGATTATTATCAATCAAAATTGGTTTTCATTTCCAATATTTATAAAGAGAAATACAATCAATGTCAATGTGACAGCAACTCTTCTTCTTTTAATGCAATGAGTATTTTTGTACTTTCTGTCTTGATGAAGTCCTATTATTCCATTAAAAGGAGGCGATAATTAGGTTTTTGAAATTAAAACAAATACCATTGAAAAGAATCAGACATTTTTATTATTAAATCCGAAGGCTTAAACGAATAATCCATTCTTAGAAAGAAAAGAATGTGTTCTTGGAAGACGGGTGTTAAAAAACCAACTCAATTAGCTTTGTTACAAAAATAATGTGAGTTTGATATTCAGACAAATATAGAGACTAATAGTAACTTACATGTACAGAACTGGTATGTCATTTACACAATATGGATATGGCAAAATATAGGAAAAACAGCCATTAACAAAAGTGAGTACCATACTTTAAACAAATCAACCGCGCCATGAGGTCATGGTCAAGAACACTGAAAAACTTCAAGTGACATTATGCTCATATTGTCATAGTCTAGTTGAGCTGAATTGACTTTTTATTTCAAAAGATTGACTGTTAAAATGGCATTTGCCCAACAGTTTATTTTGGAAAATGTTTAGGATGAAATTTAAAATCTGTCTAAAATATAAAAAGACTGCCCAACTCTTTTAATAAACTAAACGTTTTAGGTAAGTTCTAATTGATATTTACAGATATTCCGTTTCGATGCAGGGGTTATTTATTGTTTATATGAAGTAAATTATTAAATTTAAAGGAATTATGACAATATAAAAAAAATATTTTGACTTTCACCTGTTCACTCACTGTATACCCTTGAATGGGCATAATTTCACTTTCACAAAAATCTGTGTAAGTTCTCAGCTTGACAAAATACACTATCAAATCAACAATATTGTATCTTTTTATTTATATTACATACAACAGCGCTATTTTATATTTTCAAAGCTTTATATTTCTATTGCATTTTTTCCGATAACTTCTCGGAAAGTAAAACTGATGTTCAATATAATGATTTGTATTAATATTAATCACTACTTCACAGCAGTATGCGACACCGAAAAGGCAGTATTTAAAATATCTCATGGCGAGATTTTGCAGAAAATAATTAGATTTTCCTCAAAATATATTAAATAAATCAATTCATAGATAACAAACAACAGTGCGGAAATTTGATTTCCTTTGGCCATTTATTATTATAAGTCTTATTTTATTTAAAAAGCATATGGAGAAATGGAAATTTTTAATTGAGAATATTATACTTGATTAATACTCTATTTGTATAAGGATTTCTTGACTTTCTTCCTTTTGGAAAAAAAGTATTAGTAATTAAACTATAAGATTCTGAGAATATGAATTTACTGTGTTGGCCAGGAAATGTATTTAACAAACTCTTTAAACAAACGCTACATGTTGTTTTTGTTTTGTTTTTTTTAATAAAAAATGTGAAATTGATGCATTACATCAGGTTAGGGGTCAGTTGAATACAATTAATCACATAAAATTGATTAAACTATCTGCGCACGCATCTGATGTCCGCATTTTTTAGTTTAAACATATTTATTTTAGTTCGATTATGTTGGAAGCTGTAAGCTTATTGAGAAAAAAAACGTCAGTTTCTCTGAAGAAGACAAAACGTCGAAAGCTCAAGAAAAGCGTTGCTGATTATACAAGCTTATTGAAACAATCTCGAATCAGTTCCTGGAACAAACCAATACTTAGCAATGAGTGTAAAGTTCCTTGCTCACGGAAACAAAGGCTTGCCCCTTACCGGGGTTTGAACCCATGCGGCCAGCAATTCTTAGAATACTAGTGCGACACGATAACCACTCTGCCTTGCCGCCACTCAACTTTAAAGATATTGACAAGAAATTGTATCAATGCAATACCATTTTTCAATTAGTTTTATCTTTTTACAATAAACTTACTAAAGTGTTATATATTTTTGTCCTGTGCACTAAACATGTGATGTGTGAAGATAAATGTAATAATTATGTGTAAGGACATATTCCGCCAGTAATTACATTCCATTGTGTTTATGTTATAAGTTGCAATAATAAATGTAAAGTGTCTAAATATATTGTTTATTAGTCTGCTTTCAAATTCATACTAAAATGAACCAAATACTTTCTTCATATTTTTAAGAAATAACCAACAAAAGAGTATAACATTCTTGATCTACGATGACAGTTATGTTTTAAGTCTGGAAAATTTAATCAACTGATTTTTTAATACCGTTTAAACATGCACACTACAAATAAGTATGTCATATACATCAGATGGTAGACGAAGCCAAGACATTTACTGTGTTAAGAAAGATTTAAATATTGAAATAATTTGACAACTTTTGAGTTTAATAAAGGTGATAAAAATGTACCTTACGTGTCAACAGATTAACTGTATATTATATTTATCTTTTTTATCATATAAAGGATATAAATGTGCTTCTTCTAAGAATAGCTTAAAGGAGCTCAAACGAGCTTGAAAAGCCATAATATAACTTATAATATGATTTTTTACAGAGATCAAGTGGAACCTTATAAAATGTAAACATCTGCACAGGATGAAAGAAATATTCTCTGAGTTGAATTGAAAATCTATATTTCGGCGATTCTTAGTCCGATTTATATTAAAAGCGTTGCAACAACGCTTTTCCATTTGGATCATTTTGTACAAAATAAAATATTTTTTCTGATAAAAACACAAAAAAAACTAAATGACTGGATGATAGAATGATCTGAAAATCTGCACACGAGTTATTAGTCCAGACCTTCATAAATCACATACAAATACTTTCAGTCCAATCATGTTATAAAAACCTCAGTGGGGTCCCTTTAAAGAATCATATAATTTATACTAACCGATGTCAAAGTATAGTAAATAATGTTTCAGTTATATATGTTCGTAAATAATGCTTGACAGCATTGATTACATGAAAGGTCATTTAAAGTTACTTTTGCTTCTATTAAGTATTTCTTTCTGGATATAAAATTATCAATATTAGACATGAATTACTTTCAACTTTTTTTCAATTGCGTTGGTAATCATTTCTTTTCCGTTTTTGCAGAAACTGGAATTTCAAGATCCATTTGATGATTTTCTTGCTTCTCAATTTCTACATAACTGTATGCAAAGAAGGGAGCGGATTTTTTTGCACGCAGAAATGCTTGAACATTACATAATTCTGTCATACTTAAGTGGCATTCTGACTTTCCCCATTAAGATTATTGCTTGTTGCATATTAAATTAATTCGGCAGACGAGATTTTCTTTAAAGACACGTCACTTTGAAGAATTGATTTTCCCGCTATTTTCCCGCGCTATTCCGTGTTTTACAATGGTGCTTGAAATGGATAATGAAAGTCGCAAATTAAATATCTTTAAAATACACCAGACGCAGTCAATATATAGGACAGTATCTCCACAATAAGTGTTAATCAACAATAATTATTTTTCATGCAGACATTTTGTTTGGTTTTACGGCGCAACAACAAAATTTAGGTCTCTTACGGCACCTAAACAAGAAAGATGATTTCGGCTTAACTCAGGTGTTACAAATTCAAAGCAACACACCTGGGGTCAAAACCACCTCTCTTGCTGGATCTAAGAGATGCATAGACTCACGGAAGGCAAACCCATAAGTCGCCTCTTACGATCTCGTAGGGATAAACGTTGGCTGCAATTCTGGTGCCTCAACTCTTAAAGGCAACCCCCTTAGCCACAAGGTGGTCATGCAGATATAAATTGAGATATACACAATAAATACCCCGAGACATGACGTTATTTTATTCTTTGTGCTACATTATTTCATTAGATATTGTCATGTGTTTGTTATATAAAACTGACTATAATTAACTTAATGTACTATGATTTAGTTTCGGAAAAAGGGTCATCAAGACTTGCGAGTTTTAAAGTGACATTATACCCAACATTTCTTAAAATTACGTTTGGAATGTATCGTAAACGTTCAGTTGTTTATAAAAGTGGGGCAATCTTTTTATAATCAAAGTAGTTTCAATGATATATCCTGTACATGTTTTATGAACAATTATTGGTCAGTCAACATTATAATAGATAATCTATTGATACCGTATATAATAGAAATTTAACTCATCTTGACATTGCAAAAAGCCAAAAAGAGCATAATGTCAATTTTTATCTAAACTTCAAGCGACTTGTTCAAGACAGTGCCACTAATTCAACGTCGGTAATGATCTTTTCAGGTGACATATATTTTGTTGAACAGATGCATTATTGATAATCAATTTGCAAATATGTAACTAAGTAATCAATTTTATCAACCATATTTATATTTATTGCCCTGTTTGAGAAACAACACTATTGATGTCTTGCTATAAAACCTGTTTTAATGTTAGGATATATCATTTTCCTATATTTAATGTTTTACTGATAGACAAGTTGAACAATAAACAGTTATCTTACAATAAGGGGAAAGGAATTTAGACACATTTAGTTTTGATTAAAAATAGATCAATAGCGGCTGTCGTTATACAGCTAACAAGCAAACATTTTCATGAATCTTTGACTTCCTTTCAGTCCGGTGTCGCGTAATAATCACACGAGCGTAATATTACCACGGTTTATACATTAGATCTTTATTTTTAAGAATAAATGTGTATGGTTATGAATGACAAGTTTTACATTTGTAGTACCCTTTCGGGCGAAATTTTCGGGTAGTTTGACCCGTATTATATGATATTGTTGCACATAATTATAACTGTTTGAACGATGCGAAATAAAAACTGTTTTAAACCAAGCAAAACAAAATGAAATACGAAAAATCACTATCATTCACGAAATATTTATATTGAAGGACGTATGATTGATTTTGACATTTTCATAATTTGATTTACTGGTTAAGTGACAGTGTTACTTCAAAAGGGAAAAGTTACGTTTCATTTTTTCATGTATATAGTATGAAATAGTTAGTCAATAGTTTGTTTTTATAGGTTTTTTTTATTTATCTTGTTGTTTTGCTTCTTTTGATATTTTTTTTAATAAAAATCATTAATGTATGCCTTTTATATATTTATAAACAAAAATCATTAACAATGCCCTATAATAAATCATAACTCAACATTTTTCTACAACGTATATAAAAATAACGTTATTAATTAAATAAATATGTTTTCTTTACTCTGGAAGAAAATAATGAAAAATGGCCAAGAATACGTTGCAAATAAGCTTCATTTGAATTTTTCAGGATTATAGAGACGGGCTCACAGGAAGTTTGATTTCTAGAATCCATCAATTATCTCAATCCTAAGAAATAGTTTATAGGATAATAAGGATGAGATATCAATTTAAATTTGCAACTTAGAGACTTTAGTTAAGGAACTCATTAACGCGATTTATACGTTCTGTCTTTATGACGTCAATATTAATAATGTTTTATTTTTAACGCTATCACGTAATGAGGCACGTGAGCGTTCGCCTGTAACGTACGTAATGAAAGTGAATGTTCAATTATAGAATAACGTTCTAAATCGTGGAAACCATTTTATTAAGTATGACCTATGAAATAAAATTCAAACATAAGTTCATAAGTTTCGTAATCACATTGTTATTCTTTTTTTCATATAGATATGGTTGTCATCCATTTTGTATCGATACATCGACAGACAACATCAACGATATATCGATATATCAAATTAGATTGTAAAAAACTGTGAAATTGTTTCATTAAAAGTAATTATTGTCACCTTTGGTGCTATGCATGCTTGTTTTAGACCCATAAAGTAGAACATACTTATGTAAGAACGATTCCCAGTAATCACTGACATATGAAAATTAAAATAAGGGTTTCCAGAAAAGAGGGGATTAAAGTGACTTCTTCATCTAGACAAAATGAAGAAATATTTTAGAGACAGAAAGAAATAGCTTTTAGACTGTCCCTCGCCAGACGCTAGCATAATTTTAATCTTCATCTCGTTAAATAAATTCCGTACTGAACCTACACTTATTCAATATCCTTTATATATTGTATATATGAGTTTAAAAATATTTTAGTGTTCAGAAATGTGTTAAATATTCTGCGGGATAACACAATTATATTGATGAAACGCAGAGTGTGGTTAAATGATTTATTATAGTAAGAAACGCCATTCAGAGACGCAATGTTTCTTCACATGAAACATAGTTAACAGCTTTAATCCATGGCAATTTTCAAGCAGACTCAACTATTTTAATACAGGATATATATATTCTGGATACTTCATCGTCCAATATGGGAATTTATAAATAAAACTATAATGGCGCCATTGATATACATGTATGTATAAACACATTACGTCATAAAGCGTTACGCTTATACGTATAAACCGACTGCTATTTAAAGCCAACCATTAAAAATTAAGGAATCCTTAATTTTTAATGGTTGGCTTTAAATAGCAGTCGGTTTATACGTATAAGCGTATGCCTGGATACTAGCCGTACAATTAACAATATAACAGAACGTCAACTACATTACATCAACTATAAATAATATATCTGGCCGTTTTTTTAGACGGCATTCTTTCTAAAAAATAAATGGCGTTTTGGTTCGCATTCTTATGAAACTCACAAATGCCGAAAAGGAAAATAATTTTATTTTGGTCAAATATTTTGGTCATACATTTTGGTCATACATTTTGTCTATTGAAGAAGAGTTCGGTCTCGCCGATAATCTCATTAGCTAGGTCATATAACTTTGATATTCACCACTTAATTATACAGTAATTGTACAATATTGGAAGGTAACATGGTACATAGAGATAAATTGACATATTTCATAACAATTAAAATTATTGTAGCAAATACAATATCATATCTTTTGCTGCGACACATTTTCATCCTCTTAATTCTAAAAAAACAACATTTACATTTATATGTGTTAATTGTTATTTTCATATTGTTTCAATTAAGAATTGTCAAAATTCAATTAAGAACATGTGTAAACTAACATTGGATTTTGTATAATTATTTTACTGCTTTAATCAGGCTAATTTCATTTTAAATCGGAGAAAAAAATAATTTAAGAATAGATAAGGTATATATTTTTTTAGAAAATGGTGTCATAATTAGCTTCATATTATCAATAAATTAAAATGCACAAACTCACAAATCATCGGAACCGCCAGATGGCTGCCACTTTTGGCAAGGGATGTAAAACTTGTAAAACACGGGAACTCTCTTTTAAGCACAGTGATATTGTATACAATATACACTTACGTAGAAACTTTCTTTTTCAACATGAGTATACAATGTCAAATTATATTACACTGTATTTGCATAGGAAATAAATTTGTATGCTTTACAGACATACAAACGTGCCTTTATTTCTTATTTATTCAATACCTGGTCCTACAAATGCTATAAATCTGTATTGTATGTAGCAATTTTAGTGATAGCAAGAATAAGAAACCGTTATTTCGTGTTTGATATGTATTCAATACAAGGTTAGCTTTTAAAAAAGCTAGTAGCGACTCGCTTCGTA
This sequence comes from Ruditapes philippinarum, assembly GCF_026571515.1. NCBI lineage: Eukaryota > Metazoa > Mollusca > Bivalvia > Venerida > Veneridae > Ruditapes > Ruditapes philippinarum. Next base: position 58,501 of record NW_026863074.1, on the reverse strand, counting down.
ATTTTTTTCAAGGGGTGTGTTTGAATGTAAAAATGATAGTTCTGTCAGCTGAAGAGACTTCAGCGAACATCAAAATAAAAGTGAAGTCAACACTGGCCCGGTGCCCGATGGCCAGTGTATATAAGTTCAGGCCAGTGTAAATTTAAGAAAATTTTGTTAATTATTTAGTAGAATAAATTCAAAACTGGAATTCGGGCCAGTAAATTCAAAATCTTAAACTCATTGACTGAAAGTGACATATAAAGTTCTCTCAGTTTAACCAAGATGAGTATGAGTACATATGAAGGTGCATGTAAACAGATAGAATGAAGAACCTATGTCTATGCACATTTACTATATGGCCTGTTGACCTTGACCACAAAATGTTAGATAGGTAGATTTCATAAAGATGTCTCTTTATACAAAATTAAGTTGTAATATGTTATTTAGTATTAGAATGAGAGGCACAAGTCCTAAAGTAAACACAAGTTGTCAATCAATTCAGCCAGAAAAGCCGGGATCCTATTAAAAAATATAGGGATCCCGGAAATTGACCAGTCTAAGAAGATGTTTTTCAGATAAGCCGGGATCCTATTAAAACATATAGGGATCCCGGAAATTGACCAGTCTAAGAAGATGTTTTTCAGATAAGCCGGGATCCTATTAAAACATATAGGGATCCCGGGAATTGACCAGTTCAAGAATATAGTTTTTAGAAAAGCCGGGATCGTATTAAAATGTAAATAGATCTCACGGATTGGCCAGTTCAAGTATATAGTTTTCAGAAAAGCTGGGATCGTTTTAAAACTTATAGGGATCCCGGGATATGACCAATTCAAGAAAATAGTCTTTGATTTTTCCGATTAATTAGGTATATAATTATAAGTATTGTGATTTCCGCATTTTAAGTTTGTTAATAAATAGCTCTAAATATATCTATATTCTAAGTTAAATTAATTTAACGTTCATTATATACAATAAAAAAAAATAACGTTTAATGGCCTTTCATTATGACAACAATCAACACAAATATAGTTCATTAGGTTTTTCCTCCATATCTTATACAATCCCGGATCCCGGGCGTCCCGGATCCCGGCCAGTAAATACATACACTAAATACCGGAAAGGATAAAATGACCGGAAAAAAGGAAAAATAAAAAATGCACAGAACCAGATGTACACTTATGTTAATTAACCAAACGAAAACTTACTACAGAGAAAACAGGTGAAATCGCTAAATCAGAAGTCAGTGTAAATATGATTTATTGAAAAGAATTCATAAAGACAAACATTTTAATCATCATTATATCTTTGCGCTCAAAACAATACTTGCTGATTTTTAAAAATGGCGTGAAAATTGAAGGTTTTTTGACGCTATGTAAGATTAAATTTGATTGGCTAAATAATTTTGGATCCTAGCCCTGATAGATAAATTTTGAAGAAAGCTGGAAGCCAAGCTTCGATTAAATTTTTGGATAGCTTCGGAGTTTTAGGTTGTTTCTCAGTAAAATCCTACCGTAATACCGGCTCGCCGTGGCGAGCCGGCATAAGATAAAATTAAATCGTATGCAGATTTTGATGTGTTGTTGCAAGAATTGAATACTGATATTAAAACAGTTTATGGAATATATTTGTATATCCAAAGTATTTGGTTGCTTTTCTATTTAAATAAAACGGAGATTTCTGGGATAATTTGATACAATATTTTCAATAAAAAAGTTAAGACATTTATCAAGGAAATATTCTAAAAAAACTTTCTCTGAATACTGATGTCACGATCAATGCATATTACATGAATATTTTTCTGAATTTATGTTATGTTTACTTGGCGCCAATGGCCGAGTGGTTTCAAACTACTTGTCATTCGCCGCCGTGGGTTCGTATTCGGCCAGGATATTTTGATTCCTTCACATGTCGAAGCAATCCAGCTACCTTATGGAACGTCGGTGGCTGTACTTAGTACCCGGTTTTTTTATAGGTCCTCCTCCGCCAATATTGCTTAAAAGCCGCTTTATGACATTTACAGGGTTGATGCAACGTAAAACTAGCCCAAAATGTAATACTTGTTGTTGTTCAAAACTTTATATTGTATACATTGTTGGAAAAGTAGCCCAAACAAACTATATCTAAGGATCTTGAAGTCAAAATATATCAGATGCATGAATGAACACTTCATTTCTTTACTAATTTAAATACATTATAAAAATCACATTTTTGTAAGAATTTAATCAAGACAAGCTATAGTTAAGGGGTTATTTGTAGAATTATTAAAACACGACTGTATCATAAATATCAAAGCAAAAATTGATAATGTTTCGATATGGGAAATATTATTGAGCCAAATTAATTGTTATAAGACATGCTGGCGCCATGCAAAGTAATATATTATATCGTCTTCATTTCATCTATATTTGGCTTTTAATTCAATCCTTGTTGATCTTAAATGTGCGGCTATGATGTCAAATGATCCCAAAGAGTGTGAATGAATTAGAAAAAATCCCTATGACATTGGATTTGTGGTATAATCATGTAGTTATCATTAATCATTTCAGAATATAGTTTCTATAAACTGATTTATGATCCAATATTTTCAATATCTTAAGAACTAAATATCATTAATTAGAATAATTGAGAACACTGCCTGGTTTTATTCCCTGCGGTCTGGAGACCGCAGGGTATTGGTACGCGTTTAACTTTTGAGACATGGAGGAGCACGTGACCTGTTTTCGGTACATGGAGGAGCATGTGATCTGTAAACAGTATATGATTGGTTAATTGACCTTCTCGAAAACCCAGCTAAATACCGTTTGCCGGTACGTTACGGATTTACCTGTAGAGAATTAGTCCGAATGAACAAAAATCTATAACGTGATATTTCTAATTTTCTATAATTATTTTACCGTTTAAGGTGGAAAAAACTTGAATGATGTGTTTGAAAATTATCAATGTTTCTTTTAATATCTATCTCAAATTTTACAAACAATAAATTGTTTATACTGAAAATCTACAAAATTAAAATATTCGTAGTGGCATCTGCTATAATAAATAGAGATATTTTCTGCGTAAACTTGTGTGTTTACTTTATTTATTTTTTGCTCGGAATTATTTATAAAATGGTAGGCCTATTTAATCATTTTCTTAAAAAGAAATAATTGTTTTATGTTACATGCAGTTTCCAAAGACCTTCTTCTATATTGTTCGATTATTGTCAACTATATTCCTGTTACAAACGTTTATTTATCTCCCCCCCCCCCCCCAAAAAAAAATGTTGAAAATAGTTAAATGAAATATCTTTATATCATTAAAATGTTCACCGCAGGAAACCATTTTACTTGTTAATTAATGAATTTGGTTCGCGGGAGATGTAAAGATATGCTCCATGTTAGTTTGGCTACGTAAGATACACGAATTCTCTAATTTCATAATGATCTAAAGTGTTATAAATCAATTCGCAGACTGCAAATCTTTATAATGAATAGTTAATGAATGGTGGCTGACTTGTTAATTGCCGTTTTGTCGCTCCATGGTGCGCCGGACGAAAATACGACAAAGTCAATTTTTGTCGTACTTTCGTTTCAAGTGGCGTAAGACGAAAACACGAAATACGACAGTCAACAATTTGTCGTATTCTCGCTCCGCGTGGCGCCAAACGAAGACACTAAATGATAAAGTGACGTGGCTGATATGCATAAATTTTCGCGGACCGAAAATACGGCATATTAATGTATTTTTCATACATATGATATCATATCAGTGAAAGAAAAAAATCCAAAAAAACTACATACTGTATGTCACAAATGTAAGACAGGAGTAAAAAATAACGAAAAAGTTTTGAATATAAACGATAATAAAGTGTTTCATGGTTTAACTGAGTGATGTGAAGTAGGAATAGCTGCAGGAACTGATAATGGTTTTGACAGTAATCTTATGCAACAACATTGTTAGAACCACCAAATATGTATCTAGCAATTCTTGTGTTTGATGATAGGCTATAAATAGACTTAATTAAAGCCTGATTTTAGATTTTATCCTTAACATTTTCCAATAGAAACAGTTGGTCAAACATCATTTAAATAGTCAATCTTTTGAAATATAAAGTCAATCCAGCTCAACTTGACTATGAAAATATGAGTATAATGTCACTTTAATCGTCGCCAGTATTTTTGACCATAATTATTGATATAAAACCAAAACGATGAAAGATGATGACTTACTTTAAACTTGCTGACAGTCATATTATCATATCAACTGATGAAGCTTATAAAAGCGAAACATGTTTTGATAAATTATGTTGGCTTTTGATCTTTTAATCCTATGAAGTTCTTAAAAATACTTTTTCAGCTTCCAATGAACTGTTCATTTACAATTCACAGATAAAGGATAAAACGTTTGAAGTTTATCAGGCAAGAGTAAGGATATGAAAGCTTGTCTCGATTGTAAAGGTTAATCACATTTTCGGTTCTAGCAAAGTAAGAGTTACAATTTTGCCAACATTTTAAAACGGCTGAACACGTTTTAAGCAAATACGTAAAGTGATTTGGATGTGCATGCATCTGTTCTAGGCTTATTAGTAATTTAGTCATACTATAATCTGGCAAAAGATATTATATCCTTAAGAAGGTATTCATTTAAGTATATGCGTTCAAATGTAATTATTTACCAATAAACTTCAGCTAAATTATTAAGTCATAGCTCAATGAATGTACCTCACACACTTTCCTATTGCTACCAAACTAATTAACCCTTAGCCTGGTTCATCCGGTCCTAATTTGCACTTTTTGCTTTTCATTCAGCTCGTATTTTAAAAACTTATTCCCAAAAACGATGAATATATTGTTCAGATTGACAGACGGACGTACAAATCTATTAACAATATTTAGCGTAGTACGGACAAAGCTTAGAAACACTATTACTGTACACAATGATATCTGATGTACTGAAACTAGTTCACACATTTCTATCTTCTCTGGTGTCTAAATTTGTGTGTTCTTTGTCATATATGTAGAGATTGCATTTTGTAAAAGGAATTTCATGTTTTAACACACGATTGTCTAGACGGGAGGTTAAAAGACAACAAAGCTCATTATCAAAGATGTTTATCTTGAAATTGATCACGTTCAAGTTTCTACCAGTAAGTGAACATGCTGTTTACAGATACAACGTCAAGAAACAAAAGGCTAGATTTGTTAAAACCACGACACTGATATTGAAATGTATGGAGATGGGTTCTCTCCAGCTGCGCAGCTGCGAGATTTATACATACCACCGGTTGTGGTTGTCATACAAAAGTAAAAATACTTCTTTGTACATATAAGCAATGTTTCAAAAAGTCGATGCCGGTATGGAAACGTATGGAGCTTGATTATCTAGCTGCGCAGCTGCGAGATTTATGCATATCACCGGTTGTCACACAAAAGTAAAAAAACTTATTGTGTACATACATGTATGAGCAGTGTTTCAGAAAGACGACGCCGATATGGAAATGTATGGTGCAACTGCGATAACTGGAACGACTCAATACAGGAGATGACGTATATCCACGGATATGACCGAAAATACTGGTTATGGGCGAGCATATACAAACAAAAAGATACGGCTCCGGTAATTATGATTAAAATAGATATTCATGCACATCATTTTTAAAGCTGAGCAATAAGTAATAGAAAGAACATCGAAACACAAGGCAATGTGATATGTACGAGGGGCGTAGCACCCGAGTGTTAATCAAATTGCCGATTGTTTTGATGCTCCTTCTCTTTTGTATTTTAGTCAAACATAAAAACACGTTTCCTATTGTCACAATATGGAACCCCAGAAAAAGGTACCTGATGAACAAGCATCTGAATATGATATTTCTATCGCTTTCCCTTTCTCTGCCGCACAATAAGTAAACCCAAGCAAAATGTGTCAATCAATGGGCATGCTCTGGAGTGCGGGTAACCAATACAGTAGTTATTACTACAAAGTAGTATTTTAATACTCATTCACTATGAGTATGCACATTTTCAACAGTGAAAAAGAAGGAAGACATAGTTTATCTATGTAGTAAATGATTATAGTTTTAAACAAAACAAGATACCAAAAGAAGAGAAAGATTTTTAGTAAATAAAAAAAGCATTTCCGAGGCATAATAGATTGTAGTTGTCTTTATTAAAGTCAAATTTACATTGTGTGAGCCAATTTCGGACTACATTCAAGACATTGGGTAACCAGTAATTTTCTTTTCGTGCACACATTTTATTTTCTACATGCACGAGAGAACTGGCGCCAATGATTTTAATAGCGATTTTTCCATAATGTGTAAAAAGTAGAAAATGTAAATTTGGTTCTGTAGCTGTCTACTTTTTTTTTGGTCAGGTATGTTTTTATTGACTGAATTTTTTCAGAAGGCCAATGTAAAGAAATTTGCATTCTGATTATATAAGTCCATTTTAATTAACAAATTATATCACATTAAAGGAACTTCGCTGAGGTCCAAAATCCTAAACAGACATAAAATTTAAATGTCTTACATAGATCAGGCGGGGCACTTAAATCAAATAGATATGCATAATATAGTTAAGAAATATACTCTGAAATATGAAATGAAAATAACCGTATTTGTATGCTATTCTTAGCCTAATTAGAGTGAAATGCGTTGCAAAGCTTTTCAATTTCAGGTCATATTTCACAGTCTGGAAAAAAACGGAATGAGCGAATTGTATGTATATTTGCAAAATTGTTATTGGTCTAGACATACAACACATGAAACATTTTTTCTCGAAAAATTATTTCCAGTCCCGCCAGTCAAAAAAAGCACCTCACTAAAAATACCTTTAATAAATCATAAATCAAGAAACAGAGTGAACATAAGCATGTTTCATAACAAATGAAGGAAATTCCAAGAAACACCCCGAATACAAATAGGTTAATATCATGCAGTCTTCTTTATTTCACATTACGATCTATCACGTTTTGTTTCCTCATAAACCGTGTTGATTGATGATTAAAAATATTATGTGAAGGATCTAAAACAGAACACATCGTCATATTGTTTCATTACGGGGACATATTTTTATGTTCTAATGATAATAAACATCCCTCTTATCCTCCTGCAAAATTGATTATTTCACCATAAAAGAAATTCTGCCTAAATCCATAAATTAATTGGGCATGGAAATTTCTGTTTAGGACTAATTTCATAACAAATTGGAAAAGAAAAACATCCCTTGAGAAAATTTTGTGACAATTTTCTTGATGATGAACTAATATCACGAAGAACATTCATTATTTGGATTTTTTTAATGAAAAAAAAAAAACCTTTTCTTTTCTCGGATTCGAACGACAATTCTAATTGGACGTTTCTATGCCACACAAATATACCATTTGTTTTGTCTTGATGGCAAGTTTATTCGTTTCTGTTAGGATACTACGTCATCGCGCACCTGCAAAATACTCCCATTCGGATTTTTTTTATAAAAATCCCGTCGACTCAAAGATACATAAAAAATTCTAATAAATCGTTAGCCTGTAAAAAATAATAATGTAGCCCACTAATTATTGTTCTTAGTACTTAATATTATTGTACAAAACGTTTAAAGTTCCACTGTTTGGTTTAAGCCTGGAAACGGGATACATTTTGCTTGGGAGTCCGGATGGGAGCATTTGGGAAAGAACGCTTCATTCCGTTTTCAGGATTGGGAGCATTTTGCAGGTGCGCAATGACGTAGTATCCTAGTACCAATGCATATAAGTATTCCAGTAACAATGTGAAGCAAAGCATTTATTTATATAATTTGGGAATTACAAACGACGAATTAAACATGCACCAGTTATAATCTATGTTTCTTGTCTTCAAATGCGGCAAGAAATGTTCCATAATCTCATGGTCGGTTCTTGTAAGAGATGGTACATAGAATGTCTCTGTTATTTAACACACGTGCATATTGCACGAAAACAGAATAATATGTTCCAGAACAGATACTATTCTACCATTTTAAGTAAGATTTTTATACATTTAGCAATGATTTCGTGCTTGCGATATTCGCTTTTATAACAATTTATAACCATATTTATCCGATTTAAGCATTTTGGAAGTATTCTGTTTGTAAAATTCAGACAATAATGTTTGGAATAAATATATAGCCTTTTATATTCGATGCCTGTGTTGATATTGTGATTAAAATTAACACCTAGAACGAAAGAAATTTACTACTATATTTTATTGAAATCCAGTGGGGGGGGGGGGGGGGGGTCCGTGAAATCAGCGTTGTTTTGATGTACAATATTTATTTATAGTTAATAACATAGACATTCTATGTTACGATATTTTCAAGAAACGGCCATTTGGGTATGTACACAATATAATTTAACTGTTTTCAAATTATTTTTCATGAAATATTTAATTAGATATAGCTTCACGTAGTTTAACAAATCTTATTATACTTTCATATTATTATAATGAATGTATTGATAACACCTAATTCATTTTGAGTGACAGGCCAGGATATCAAACTTAATTGTTAATTGTTTGATAAGCAAGTATCAACATTTACTTTAAAAAAAAGAACATCTGGAAAATTAATTCTTACCTGTCGGGCGCAAGGAGCAACGCTGTAGTCACAGCACGGTCCAAACAGCACATGCATTTCTTTATTGACATAGAAATTTATACACTCATTAATTCCACCGGCAATGTCACATTTGCTGTCTCGAAATCGGACGGAAAGATACCTATTGTGGTGGGCAATTAGAGGATTCATCTTGTCAATTGCGATTTCAATAGCTGGTCGGACTCTTTTAATACTAAACGGATGAGAATCGTCTTCAGGCAATAGCGTTGCAATTTTAATCTCTTTCATACCAGTTATGCTTTTTACCGACGTATAACTATCACTAGCACCTGCCTCGCGGCGATACAGATGATGGCTATCGTCCGTGGACATATTTTGAGTTTTACTATTAAGAAAATCGGAAGACTCCGGGCTTTTACGCCTAGTATGATCCGCTTCTGGTTTTGTTAAAGGCAATTTGTCATTATCGTAAATGAGATTCAAATAATTTGAAAACTCATCCATTTCCGTGGTAAATTTGTTTCCAAATTGTTTCGGCTTAAAATAAGAATTTGTATGGATTTGCGACTTCTTCTCATTTGTCTTAAAATAAGTGTTGACTTGTAATTTACGAGATAAATTTTGTCCTGATATGCGCCCCTTGTTTGTTAGATAATTAGCAGCATGAGTTGCGTAATAATGTTTTTCTTTCCAACTATTAACAAGTTTCTTGGTCGTTTCCGTTTTCCTGTCGATCTTAAGTCCTCTATTATTTCGAATGATTGATACGCCTGGAGCCAGGTTATTATTTCGCGAAATGTCTCGTGCCAAATTATTGTCATTTGAAATTTTCTTGTTCAGCCCATAGAGACGTGATTGATCGTTTGAATTCTTCGAGGAATCATGGTTAATATTGTCTGGACACGAAAGTGCGGCGCCTAAAGCCCCAGCAACAACTGCTAAGATTAATATGTTGTGGTAGCCAAGGGATTTCATCTTTGGCATGGAAACATCACCCTTACTTTATTTTCTTCTCGTCTTCCCACTAAACTCGTTTTCATGACATCTTGATCAAATTGACATTAACTATTGTCGTCGCTTTTGAACTGAAATACAATAAAATACATACAAGTTATCATACCAGAGAAACTAATAGGTATATAATGTTTGTATGATTGTAACAAGAATGTAACAGCTTATATAAGATATGAAGTCGATTGTGATGATAGTTTCATTCCTGTGACTTTTTATTATACATTAGAGATGTAATCATTTCCCAACAATATGTCATTGAAAGCCCACTTTGCCTCCGAAATACTATCATATTTATTTCTAAAAAAACAACTTTTATTAGTTTCCTGTTGCAGTTTCAAACGAAAAACTCATTTGCCATATAGATGAACTGCTTTCGCTTCTTTAGCTATGTTGGCAGTAAGTATATTTATAGTGAATTGGTATTTTGTATGGAAGTCAAACTATTACATTTTGCTACCTTTATGACACATAACCGCGCACTCAGCGCAACTTCACTTCAGTTGTTAAACATCTACAATGTTCTGAATCAATTATTAAAACATTATTTAACACATGTTTGACAGTTAGGAAGAAGCTAATAAATATGAATTTTAAATTTAAATATAAATTGTAAGCATTTTCTTTTTATATTTTCGTAGGTTAATATGCAATACATATGGTAGAAGGATATTCTAGATATGAGGTGTCTAATGTCACGGAATAGATATGTATAGGTGCCCGCTGCATTCTGAGAAGGAACATATCTCTTAACAATAACTTTATTTGGGAGTAATAAATTCAACTTTTTTTAGTTTAGTTTACATTAGTTTATACAAGTTTATTTAAGTTCGATTGTGTTGGAAACTGTAAGATTATTGAAACATACTCCAATCTGTTTCTGGAACCAACCAGTACTGAACAATGACTGTAAAGTTTCTTGCTTAAGTAAATAACGGCTTGTCCCTGACAGGGTTCGAACCCACGCAGTCAGCAATCCTTAGTTTGCTTGTCGGGCGCGTTTAATCAGGGAATCTAAATTTGTTCATACAATCATCTATATATATATAATATATGTATATGTTTCCATATATTTAACACATTTTGAAATATGAAAAAATGAATATATGAGATATTTCAAGTTCAGATATGTGATGCAGATCCAACTCAAGGTTCCTTTAAGCTGTCATAGAACATAATATTTCAATTTGTCAAGACAAAGTGACAAGTTAGAAATTCTCAAAGAGTAAATTGCCTCCTCAAACTAGAACTAAAAAGAACAGAAACGCAACAACTATGTTCAAAACTAGAAATATACATGTTTAACAATATAACTATACCTCAAGTTGGCATTTGCTTACACAAAAAAATCACAGGGGGTCACGGTTTTTGAAATTTTATAAAAGCAACTTGTACAACAATATTGTTAATTATTGAAAGAAATTAAAGGAAAAACATAAATGATATCACATGTGTTGTGTGGCATATAAAATCATTGGATTGTCCGTGACTGCTTTTTTCCAATACATCACAGTAGTGTCTTACTTTAAAATGGTTCTTAAAACATGCTACCATATTATATTGTATAGGATTTGTTATTAGTGTATCCATACGAGATACATAGATAAACTTTAACACTTCATTTCGCCATATAATAGAACATGGCTTAAAATTGTTTCTTATACAGTTAAGCTGATGGACAGCTTGGCCAGTTTGGCGAGACAACTAAATGCATTTATTGCGTAGTAATTTGATATAGCTTCGTGCTAAATAGAAACTGTCTTCGCAAACAAGTGATGTGTCAATTACGTGAACCAAAAATAAATTCGGGATGGTCGCAGGACAATTTTCTACTAAATTTTCCCTCGAAAATATGAAAGATTATCACACAACTTTCTTAATATTTCAAGATATTTTGGCAATTTCTTTGAAGAATAGCAAAACAGGAAATAATATTAATGTCAAAAGTTAATATATTGTAAATAACGCTGTTTAAGATGAGCGATCATTCCAGTAGACTTAATTGTTTCAAGTCTGAGGAATATTTTATCTAATGCAAATTAAAAAATCAGTCTGATCATATATCATCATTGATCAGTTAACATTGTTGTATCTATAAAATCATTGGAATTGGTTTGCACTAGAGTGGTGAAATACAATTCTTTTTATGCTTGTTAAATGGCTGTATTTTGTATAAAAGTTGTAAGCGGTCTGTAGCTTTTCTAAAGGTTAAATATGTTATTTTCAGACGAATCGTTTCCCATAATTGTCAATTAAAAGTCTGAATGTGAAAAATGAAAGTTGGGGACGATAAACTACATACACAATAAGGAAACATTTCGGTTCCTCTAATCAACCGGTTCCCTCTCTATATTCAAATTAGTAAAGCCCCGATTTTTTAATTTTAGAAACGCACGTCATTGTGTAACTCCCTGAACGAATACTAAACAATGATTTGATTCACTGTTTCCAAGCAAAATTAATGAAATACAAATGTATTTAGTTTGAAACAACACAGAACTGTGTTTTTCCAACAGAAAATAAAAGTTGAATGTCGCTTTAAGCTATTTGATGTTTTTGACTGTTCGTTGTGGTGATGTTTGCATATAGAAGGCCAATTAAGCCTCAAATTGCTTACAATTTAATAAAAGATACACATTGCCCATGTAATAGACCCATTTTTTCCGAGGGATCACTTTTTTCCCAGATATTTTGCTTATTTTGTATTTTGAGGCAATAAGCAGTGATTTAAGATGTAAAAAAATATCAGTCAGTTTACAAAAGTTAACACAAAGCGAGTTTTGCTATTTCCTTGCAGGTGATAAGCATCTTCTATGTGCTTAGCCAAATATAGTAACATTACAACCATATTTTTGTGTCTTATACAGAACAATATTTATACTTTTCTGAGGCATAATGTGCCTTTAAAGTCAATTTGTTATTTGATCATTACTTCTGCCGTGACGTTCCTAAAGCCAGACTGTCTATATGATAGACAAAAAGCTTTGGCAATGATATATGTATTAGATTACTATGTTAAAATCACTTGAAAATCAGACAGTTCGATTAGATTTACGTCATTTCTATTCAATATTCTTACCCTAAGTAGGTATATATATATATATGAAAAAAATATAATTGGTAATGTTTTCACAGTACAATTTTTATTTCTTTATATGAAATTTTGCATTACACCAAGCCTAAATTCATACAAAATAGTGTGTAAGTTTAAATATTGGATAGAAAATAAATTATTCAATGTTTATATATTTGTCAAATACGCATTTTTAAATATAGATGCATGCACCATTTCTTATGTATGTTTGACTGAAGTAAGAAATTGTTCAAATTAAATATAATAATTAACATTCCATACAAATTACACAAATTTAGTTTAGTTTGAATGTGTAAGAACCTGTAAGCTTATTGACACACTCTCTTATCCGTTCCTGGAACCAACCAGTACTAAGCAATGAATTTAACCTTGCTCAAGAAAACAACGGCTTGCCCCGAACTGTGTCCGAACACACCCGGTCAGAAATTCTTAGATTACTTGTCCGACGTGTTAACTACTCGGTCACGCCGCCACTAAGATATTAAATCGACATAATGTTGAAATGCCAATATGTTGAACTGCCAAGGTGTTGAAATGTCAAGGTGTTGAAATACCAAGATGTTGAACTGCCAAGGTGTTGAAATGTCAAGGTGCTGAAATACCAAGATATTGAAATACTAAAATGTCGAAATGCCAAGGTGTTGAAATGTCAAGGTATTGAAATGCCATGGTGTTGAAATACCCAACGCTCCACCTTATCTCATAATAACTTTTATTCTTTATTCCGTATTCTAATCACATTAATCAGCTTGCCGTCTTGTTCGAAAGTATCATTTTAAAAGCTGATTTCTGTAGCATTAAGACAAATGGTATAACACAGCCGCCAGGGAATTTCATCTGTAACTTAATAAAATTCCTCTCGAGTAAATTGACTGAAAAGTCTATGTTATTATTTTCAAAGGCATTTAAAACGTGCTGTCTTATTTTTCAGTGTGACAAAGAATCTAAACAAGGTAGAGAATGGAACATTGTCTTATTATAAAATGAAAGAAGACATTTGACTGCAAGATCGTACCATTTTCTACTGAGAGTATTTAAACGACTGCGGCATGTTATTTAAGTATTATTTATTTGTTTATTTATTTATTTATTTATTTATTAATAATTGATTTTTTGTCTGTTTTTGTATCTTGGTTTTGTAAAAAAAAATAACTGAAGAGAAACTTATATAAGTTTTGTTTTTACTTGTCTTCAATTCAGTCTTTCTTTGTTGAAAAACGTAAATGTTGCATAAAAAATTATCAGTAGTATTTATGCTTATTGATTTAGTGAATAATTTTATCAAGCGATAATGCTGTGAGTGAAAGGGACTCTACTGAGGTTTTTATGACATGACGGGCTGGAATGTGTTTTTCCGAAAATTCTATTTGATGTAAGTATAGACCATTACCGTTTGTGCAAAATTTCAGATTAGTCGCTTAATCCCTTTTTACAAAACGATTATTTTTATTGTGAACAGTGATCAAAATTGGAAAGCGTTGCAAAGTTTTTCACTTAAGTCGGACTAAAAATAGAACAAAAAATACAATTTTCAATTTATTCTGTGTATATTTCTTAAATATCTTTTGCATTGTTAGATTTAAAGCTTTCGATATTTTATTTTTGTCCACCGTTGATTGACATTATTGTCAGTTTCATTTTTCATGCATTCCCATTATTACAAATAAGGCAAAGAGCTTTTTTTTTATAAAGAAACATAAAAGCATCATATTTTTATCATCAATAAGAACATAAAATCATAAAGATATCTTATTATCTAAGACTTAGAATATGTTTAGTTCAATATACTTATTCATTTTTATTTCGATTGTGTTAAAAGCTGTTAGTTATATAGTATATTGAAATACTGACGAATCTGTTCCCGGAGGCAACCAGTACTAAGCAATGTGTGTAAATTTTCTTGCTAACGGACACAACTGCTTGCCTCTGACGGGTTTTGTACCCACGCGGTCACCAATCCTTGGATTATCAGTCCGACGCGTTAACCACTCGGCCACGAATTATATTACATAACAAACATTTCGACCTTAACGAGAATACATTTATTTTAAACATTTATTGATTGCAAGAGCAAACCGCTTACTTCAGTCATTTCGGAATGCAAATGTCTCAGAAATAGTTTAATGGCCAAAGCGAAGAAAAGATTGTCGATATAAAAAATTACCTTTACGGACAGCAAACATTAACACTTCGACCGTTTTAACGTCTCAAATGTTAAACCGGACTTACTGACAAGTAAACTTGAAATACTTCATTCTTATTTCCGCAATAAGGTAATACAAACTATCTTTATTGCCAGTTTATTGTCAGTTTATTGTCAGTTTATAAGACATAACATGACTAAGTAATGGAAATAAGAGGTTTAGACGGAGTTTACAACAAAATCCTTTGTGAGTGATTTATTTTATCTGGTGATGACAAGGCTATATGTGTAAATTGATACTTAAACAATCAAACGTGTTGCATCTGCAATATCCTGTTAACAAATCACTATTGACATATATACATGTACATCTCCCATATATATTATAATTTATTATCTTTTTCATGGCTTTGTATTGATCCTGTTTGAAGGGACCCCACACAGGTATTTTGACATCACAGCATTGAAAACTTTTTTCTCAATATGTGTGTACTGCTTGATGTAGGTCAGGACCATTAACCTGTGTGCAGATATTTTAGATCATTGGATTCTTCCGTTTTAAATTTGCGAAATAATTGTGCAAAATGACTCAAAAATGAAAAGCAAGCGTATGCTCCGTAGCACCCTTTGAAGCAGAACTTAATTAACAACATGCCATCTACTAAATGACAATAGGAATTTAAATGTCTAGACCCTCTGTTAAGGCAATTGCAATAAATATAATAATAACATAAAAAACATAATTGCATTTTTATATGAAAGAAAATTAAAGTGAAATTACAAAATGGAAAAAGGAAAATGTCAAAGAATTCCCTAGATGCGTCAACATGACGCTTAATTTAAATATCTATATAAAAAAGTGCAGTTTACATCATCCACGTATGCGGTAAGTAATAGTCAATGTTTCTTTTCGTTGTTTGTTTCTTTACGCCTACGATAATTACTTGTTGCACATATAATGTCATGAGGCATAAATTACATATCCTGTGACTTTCTTGATTGTTGCTCTTTGCTTTCTTTACATCTAAACAAACTATTTTTGTCTTAATCTTGTTGTTTGTTGTTATTGTTGTTTTGTTGTTTGGCATTATTTTGGGGTTTTTGTTTGTCTTTTTTATTTGGGGTGTATATGAAGGCAATATGAAGGCAACACACAATGAAAAAAAATATTCGAAAACAAAATTGATATTATTTCGCATCTTAAATAAGTTTTTCCTTTACTTTCAATACCTGGAGAAGACCTTGTTTTTTTAATAACATTGCGTGATGCACTTTTTTATGCACGTATATAGATAGCACTCTTCTGTTGAACATCATTATGATGTCTGTATTGTAATTAACATTTTTGTGTTATATTCTAGATATGCACTAATTTAGTTTTGTGGTTAACTAAAAAGATAACATCAAAATAGTTCCTCAAATAAACAAACAAAAATGAACTGTTTTAGCTTGTGTCACGTCACAAGGGTTTGGCAGGTAACTCAATTATATGGAAATAGCAAATCATTCAATAATATATCATTTCGTAAAACAAGTGTTTGGCAGGTATCATAACTATATGGTAACTAGATAATATGGAAAATCACAAATCATGCAACAGTATATTATCTCGTAAAAGAAGAATTTGTTTCAGTACAAACAGTTTGCCACGGAGTATTGTCCATTTGTTCATTGATAAACTAAGAGTTACCCTAACAAGCAGTAAAATGTCAGATTATTGTTCCTAGAATTCCGTATAAGTAAACACTTTAAACAACATCATAACATTTTTATGTGCACATGTATGTTGTAATGAAAGAACAGTTATAACTGTGCGAAAGTATTCTTATTGATTTTCGATTTTATAATAGGAAATTGCACAAAACAATCTTAACCTTTTAAGATATATTTTATGATCAGCGGTAAAATATAAATATGTTTACCTTAATAAGTAAACGAATACATGTTATATCTAAACTTTACTAGATTTGTACCATTCTTTTTATAAAAATATTAATATTCCAAGTTTTTTTACTTGAAAAAGACAAAGTCACATGCAACAAAACAAAAATTCAGACCAGCTTTGGCTGCTGTTATTGGGGTTCGATTTCGTGTTTTTCTTTTCTTATCCTTTTTAATTTTCATGGTTTGTGTGCAAATTTGTTTCTAGTTTTGTTTTAAACTTGTTTTATTTCCTTTTCCTTTTTTTTTAAAGCATTTGAATCTGCTGATTTTTAGTCATGATTAAGATCTAGAAAAGAGGAGATCTTAATTTGATTCCTAATTGAATTCTTATCCTAGAAACCTAATTTGAAGGACTGCTTATCACAGTATTGTTTAAAAATGAAATATCTCAAAGCAAAGCAAAACAATATGTACACGATCGAATAAGGACAAATCTCATCTTTGGTAGTGATTTAGCTGACTACTGAGATATATTGAGATGAAAAGATATCACTGTATTTGTATTTTCTTCAGTGTGTGAGATTATATTTGTGTCTGGACTGTTGCGCCAATTTCAAACAAACATCCATCAACGTAATGTATTTTAGCTTTTCTTATCTTTAACATGGACCAAAAACAAAACGATTCTGAGGATGTGGTAATATGCTGGACAAATAAGTTTTGAGATTCAAATTTTTTTTTCTTTTGGCAAATATTACGTACTTAATCCAAAATTAAAAAGAAATGTATGTAGGAATTTGAAAGAATATGTTTTTCGAATGTTTTCGAGAGAAAGAAAACAATGGAGGTTACCTGAACCTGTATATTATTTGTTTTGACCTTATTTCGGTTTGTTTTAAAATCAAGACAATCTGCTTCCATGTTTCAGATTATAAATAAGGTTGTTTTATACCCGTTTGTGTCTAATTTTAAATATTGAAGCATATTTTTTCTAAAAAAAAAACTTCTTTAATCTAGTTTCATTTGACAATAAGCGCTACAAAAAAACGTGCTAATTGTTTCTAAACAAAACCAAGTTTTACTCCACAAAAACATTACTTCCAGTTTATATGTATAAACGTTCATCTTGTTTTACTTTTTTCTGAAATTAAAATACATTTATGTCAAATGATTTCAAATTGTCTGATATAGAATCTAAAAAAGCGACCAGGAGCAACATATTTATTCCTTTGGGTTTATAAAATATGGTAAACAAGATCAACAAGGAAAGGCGGCGTTCAACGAACGCAGCCCCAACACGATCCAGCAACAAGAGCCAGTGGCAATGAGCCCAGGAGGACCCCAAAGAAAAACAAGACAGGGCACAACGCAGAGCATGGGCAGGTTACTAAAATCACTAAAATCATACATAAGAAGAAACAATTAGTAACTGATAAGGAACTCAAAGAAAACAAATAACTGATTGAATAAAAGGCCCATAAAGTCAAAGGGCACAGGGGAAGGGGACAGGAGAACCGGGTAAAGGGGGGGGGGGTAAACAAAAGAAATATACACTAGGGGCAAAGATGAAGATACTTACCGTAGACGACAAAACAACAAGGGACACAAAGGTGTCACCAAAATAGTATAAGACAACAAAAGTTATTATTTATTAAATCATTCAACAAAATAATTAATTCTACCTAGAACTAAATTCAATCTAGATCATAAATTAAAACTTTGATATCATGTTTGGATTTTATGATTTGTAAATTATTTCTAAAAGGTTTAAAGCAAAGTGATATGTTTTATTAACTTCGCACATGAGTATTGTGTCTAAACAGAATAAAATGTTCCAGAAAAAGTATTATTTTACTAGTATTTTAAGTAGGGTTTCTTTTTGTTTAGCATGGGCTATTCGCTTTTAAGCCAAAGAAGTACAATATTAAATATTTTACAACAACGGGCAGATGGAAAATTTAAACTTATTTAAATTTTACAATTATTTTTGGTGCCGGGTAATTTCCTGTAATATATCACTTTGAAAATACAGTCCCTTTTAAAGTAAAGGTTAATACTTTAAAGCGTGAAACAAACACAATGTGAAGAAGTGTCTAATCAATAATCTTTAAACTTTATGTGGCCTTTTAAAATACAAGTTAAATTTGAACTTATTTTTATATAATCATTAAAATGAATGAAATAAGCAGGACCTTCTAGTATACATTATACTTAACACATAATATTTTCACTTACAACCAACGTAAATGGGATAATGTTTTATATCATGCATTTTATCTTTATCAAAAAAAAAACATCATTTTTAAAAATAGAAACTCATAGCCTTAATTTAAGACAATATTTGAAAATCCAATGAAGATTACTGACTTCCGTATCAAATGACTTATAAATATCTCAAAAAATTATATATTATTATGGATTTATGACTAGTATATTGCTCCAATAGCTTTTACCACAAGGTTTGTGGATATATATATAATAATAATAATAATTTTCCAAATGTTTGGGAATTTGAGAACATTACACCCGTATGGTAAGTAAAAGGTTTGGTGTATTTGCACACAAATCCCAGGATGCTTGCTTTATTTGAAAACAATTATGTTTATGGAGGTCTATCATGGAATAAACAAATATAAAAATACTTTTATAGCTGTATAAGATGCGATGTCATCAATTATAAAGGTCTTATAATACCAAAAGTATTTAAATCAACTATTGAATAATCACGTACCACAAACTTAAACATATAACTTATTCGCACATTCAAATCTGTAAAGCGTTTGTCTGCTATTATGCATTATATCAGTTTTGTGGGTCAATAAGGTCAAAACATGGTATTGTCACAATTATAATGATAGATATTAAAATAATAAAGAAAATTCAATGGCAAAGATATTATCTTAGAATTCCGTTTTCCGTGCAAAAAGATCGACAGAAGGAACAAAAGCCAATTGTCACTTCTGTAATGTCCAGTAGGAAACTTATCACAAAAACGGTGCCGTTAATAATTAGAGACTTTCCTTTAATTGGTATCGTCAGTCATCTTACATGAGCTGTTTTTATGTTCCATTTCTTAAAGCGTGCTAATTTGATAAGATATCATCACATTTTTTATTTGGAAATATCCTTTAATAAAAACACTTGATTGCGTGTGTTAAATATCATTTGCTGAAAGGTCAGGGGTCTGTAGTAAAAAGGAGGATCAATTGCCGTACATTTTTTGATTGGCAAAGTTGCTAAAAAATATTGCAAAGACACACGCAAAGTTGCATGTTTTTTTGTTTTTTCAAAACCCTTTCCAAAACTTTCTTATATAACTTAACTTTATATATTTATTATTAAAAACATTGCATTTCTTAATGAGTAGGAAATTACGCATTACATTATATCTGATCTTTTTATATTTTAGAAATCAAACAATTACAAATTACTATTTATGTCGTCTGCTGAAATGCTAGTTTTTTTTGTTGTTTACTTTTTGAATTTTATCTCAAACTCAAGTTAAAAAGGTAACTTTTCAAACAGCTCAGTATTTGACAAAAAGCTGATGGAGGTAATCGGCATTTTCTCAAGCACCAAGGTATTTGCAAGAGTCGTTTAGATCGTGTACATAAAAATATGGGCCACAATTAAAAACATATTCGATTGTCACTGCTATCTAATTCGCGTCTATATATTTGCTATGTATATAATTTCATAAATATTTGCCTCAAATAAAATTATGTTTTATCTCAATTTGTCTTATTGAAATATTTCTAAAAAAATATCTGATATGCATAAAAATCCAATAAGAGATATTTTAATCACAATAAATGGTTGAGCATATTTGATTACATTCAATAAACTTCACTGTGAAGTTAAGCATGATGAAAATTGACATTCATTGAATAGCATGAATGTAGAAATATATGTCTTCCCTCGAAGGATAGGTCAGGTTAGAAGGAACCAATTTAGTTCCCAGTCAACTAAATAATTTCATTCACAGCTTTTAGAAGAAAATGTAATACCGAAACTAGTTTACCACTTGTTATTAAACAGCGGCAGACTATTTAGTTAATTTACGTACGAAACATCCATATCATTGACTTCCAACGGTGCATTGCTCTCGATTTTCCAAAAATGATCGAATTTTCTCTAAATATATAAAAAATATCTGTCATACAATACCATATGTTGGTTTGGTCTTGTGTGTCGTAACAACAATAAAAATACCATAAGACGACTTTCCAGTTCTGAAGTGGAGAAACTTCAGGCGTCCCTATGTGCATTTTTTATCGAGAATATGATTCATTAACAATAAGGAATACCATCGATGCCATTAATTTACCGGTCCGCGCTTTATATTCAAGTTAGTAAATAACAATTCGTTCCCCGGTCTGCTTTTGGGACCGATCGTTACTGATGCGTTTTAAAAACCTCTCGGGATTTAATAGTGATATGATTCACTTTAATTTCCAAAATAAAATTATTGAAATACTTAGTTTTAAAACACACACAACTGTTTTTCCAACAGAAAATAAAACTGAAGGCCGCTTTGATAATTGGACATAATTGTAACTACAGGAAACACCTTCCTTTTTAACGCATTGAAAAAGTATGCCATTAATGATATAGACGTAAGATATCATTATTCTGGAAATTTTTGCATAATTTGTTATTTTATACTCAGCTCAAGGATTCGACATGAGACAAATGCGACAAACTCAGCCTGTTGTCAAAAATGATGATATGTGAGTGTTGCTTCATCGGATTGGCGCAAACACAAAGATAATAATGAAAATGTATCATATTCTATAATAAATACGTCTGCACAAGGAGTAGTCTGTAATTTATTATCAGCCTTATCCGTCGTTAGTGACGTATTGGACGATTATGTCTTTAAGTGTGGTTGTTAGTGATATAAATATATGTCCATAAGTTGAGAAATTGTATATTTATGGTATATATTTACTTTTTTAAAAATTAAATAATCGCAAGAAACAATCATTTCCCCAAGTCGAATAGTGGCATAAGAAATAGTTTAATACCAGGCAAAGATAAGATTGTCGGTATAAAACATTACCTTTACGGACAACAAACATCAAAACTTCGAACGCTTTAACGTCTCAAATGTTAAGCCGGACTTACTGACAAGTAAACTTGAAATACTTCATTCGTATTTCCGGAATAAGGTAATACAAGCTATCTTTATTGCCAGTTTATTGCCAGTTTATTGTCAGTTTATTGTCAGTTTATTGTCAGTTTATCAGACATAACATGTCTATGTAATAGAAATAAGAGGTTTAAACGGAGTTTACAACATAATCTCTTGTGAGTGATTTATTTTATCTGGTGATGACAAGGCTATATGTGTAAATTGATACTTAAACAATCAAACGGGTTGCATCTGCAATATCCTGTAAACAAATCACTATTGACATATATACATGTTCACCTTCCATATATTATTATCTCTTTTATGGTTTAACCGAGCCCTCAACATTTTCAATTTTGTTGTGTTGGACTTTCTTTAGGGATTCTGTTTTTCTCTATTTTTTGTGTTGATCATGTTTAAAGTAGCTGTGCAGAGATATTTTGACATCACAGCACCGGAAACATTTTTTAAAATATTTTTTTGAGGTAGGTCTGCACCATTACCTTGTTTTCGAAATTTAAAACCATTGGCTCCTTCCATTTTAAATTTGTAATATAAACATATGAATTGTGCAAAATGACTAAAAATGAAAAGCATATGCCCCCCCCCCTGGCACCGGTTGAAGCAGAACTTAATTTACAACTTGCCATCTACTGAATGACAATAGGAATTTAAATTTCAAGAAGCTCTACTTAGGCAATTGCAGTAAATATAATAATAACATAAAACATACTTTCATTTTTATATGAAATGAATTTAAATGATATTACAAAATGGGAATTTAAAAGTTGTAAGAAAAACAAAGAATATATTTTGTAGACACAAAAATGATACTTTACTAAAGCTGTTAAATCATTATGAATTATCCAGTCTAGAGCACTATGCTGATTAGTTAAATTGATAGCTGTATTTACAGGAATGCACTCAGACGCTAAAATAGACTGTAATTATAATAATTATGTTAAAGATTATCGCTAGATCAGTTCAGTATTTTAATCGAAAATTTTAAGAAATATGGAACACAAATGTACTTTAGAAATATTCCCAAGATGGGTCTTTACTTGAAGCTTTCTTGTGTAAATGATACAATAAATAAATTTAAACATTTAAAACGAAATGTCAGCAGTTTCTTGTACCAAATTTAATACAATAAAAAATACGAAACTATCAAATGGCTTGAATTCATTTGGATAACAGGAATTAGAATTTATACATTTTATGTGTCTTTTATTCAAATGTAATGAATAAGGAAATTTGATGTCAGGTTAAAATGTTTTTGGTTTCAAGGAAAATGTCAAAGAATTCCCTCGATACGTGCTCATGACGCTAATTGTATTTAAATATCTATATTAGAAAATGTGCAGTTTACATCATCCACGTACTATGCTGTATGTAAAGGCCAATGTTTCTTTTCGTTTGTTTTTTTCTGTACTCATATGACAATTATGTGTTGCTCATTTAATGTCATAAGACATATTGTACACATCTGAAGACTTTCTCACCCTGTGACATTTGGTGCCCAACGCGGGCCGTGACTGAATTAAACTCTGAGCCATATTCAGTCATGGTCCACCGTTGTGCGGAAACTGTCACTTGGTGAGAAAAATGTGCAGTCTTACCGGGACTCGAACCCGGGCCATCAGAATACCGTATCGCGGCTCTACCGACTGAGCTATCCGGCCGCTTACACATTTTCACCCCTAAATAGTGAACAGTTCTGAACCGTGACATACTCCCCTGCTATATTGAAATTCATCCTCAAATTTCACAGAGTAACAGAGCAACGTGAATTAAACTCTGAGCTATATTCAGTCATGGGCCCCACGTTCTTACGTTCTCCCCAATTTCTTACTATGCTAACAGTTTACCTCGGAAAACAATAACGGAGCGTTATCCGTTCGTACATTGATAAATAGAGAATTACCCTAACAAGCAGTATCATGTCAGATTATTGTTTCTAGGTTTCGGTATTAGTGAACACTTAAATCAACAACATAACATTTTTTTATTTGCAAATATATGTTATAATAATAAGAACAGTTCTAACTGTGCGACATTATTCTAATTTATTTGCGATTTTGTAATAGGAAAATGATCAGTCGATTTCAAAAAGTAATTGCACTAACCAATCTTAACCTTTCTTGGTGAAACTTACGGTCAGAGGTAAAATAAGATTTTTTACCTTATTAAGTAAACGAACACATGTAATATTCAAATTTTACTAGTCTAAGATTAGTACCATTCCTTTTATAAATATATTTAAATTCCAAGTTTTGTATTCGATAAATAATTCTTAAAACGACAGGCTAAGTCACATGCAACAAAACAAATATTTAGATCAGTTTTGACTGGTTGGGTTTCGTTTTCTCTTATCATTTTTAATGTTTATGGTTTGTGTGCGAGTCTAGTTTAAGTTTAGTTTTAAACATGTTTAATTTCCTTTTCCATGTTTTCAAAACGTTAGAATTCGCTGACTTATTGTCAATAAGATTTAGATCTAGAAAAGGTATATCTTAATTTGACCTATTTGAATTCTTATCCTGGAAATCTAATTTGAATATAAGAGGAAATGGATTATAGGTCTGCTTATCACAGTATTGTTTAAAAATGATATATCTAAAAGCAAAGCAAACCAATATGTACAAGATCAAAAAAGGACAAATTTTATCTTTGGAAGTAATTTAGCTGCCTACTGAGATATATTAAGATGAAAAGGTACCACTGTATTTGTATTTTCTTCATTGTGTGAGATTATATTTGTGTCTGGACTGTTGCACCAATTTCAAACAAACATCCATCAACGTTATGTATTTTAGCTTTTATTATCTTTAACATAGACCCAAACGCAAAGCGATTCTGAGGATGTGGTTATATGCTGGAACATACATTTTTAGATTCAAAAACAAAATACATTTTTTTTTTGCAAATGCAAAATAACGTGTTTAATTAAAAAAAAACAAATGCATATAAGAGTTGAAAACATATTTTTTCGAATGTTCTCGAGTTTGGGCAAAGAAATAAAATTTAATTTACCTGAACTTTTATTTCATTTGTTTTGACCTCATTACGGTTTATAAAATCTAAAAAAGCGATCAGGAGCAACATATATATATTCATTTTGGGTTTATAAGTTTTCATTTATTAATCATACAACAAAATAATTAATTCTATTAAGAACTAAATTCAACCTGGCTCTTAACTTAATAATTTGATACAATTTCTTGCTTTATATATGATCTGTAAATTATTTGTAACGGTGTAAAGCAAGATATGTTTTATTTACTTAGTAAAATTTAAGTAAAAAAATCAAGTGTACATTGGTGAATGTAATCTGTGATCTTTCATGGCTCATAGAAATAAAACCTCGATTTTATTTGGTAGGTCACAGCCAATGGAACTAAACAAAATGAACGAGAGAATCTGTCATTGTCCTAATTTTCTTAACATGGTATTGTGTTCGTGTGACTGGCTTGACAGAACACTCTTTTATATCTGATTTAATTAAATAAGTCAGGTCAGAATTCGCCAAGAAATTATGCCAAGAAAAATGGGCTACCAAAATTGTAAGCATTGATAAAGATAACCTCATTAATTTTCTTTGTCTCAAATGCAAACTTTGTCTCTTGAAAGCGCCAAGAAATTATGCAATGAAAAATAGGATAGCAAAATTGTAAGTATTGATATAGGTTACTTCACTTTTTCTTTGTCTTAAAGGCAAATTTAATACGTTAATATTTCAAGATTAAAAGTTTACATAAATATTTTACAACATCTAAAGCCTACTTTGGCCGTTCCATAAAAACTTCTGATCTGCCAAACACGGTATCAATAGATTTGATATAGAAAATGAACCTTTTGATATTAAAAACACAATTTGATGCTATAACAATTTTTACAATTGCATGAATTTAGATAGGATATATTAAGTGCAGTATTGTCCACGTTAGAGTCTTGTAAAAAAATTATACTATTACAGTGAAACCTCTGAAGAGGACCGCATAAGGTCTTCCTCTATACGTCAAGCAGAAAGGTCGCCATAACACAATTTCATTGTCGCTTTAAGTCAAAACTTTAAAGCTTTACCGAAAAGTTGAACTAAAAAGTTGCATCACATTGCATTATGTGAGCAACTTAATGTCTATTTATTTCAACCCAAGAGATATTTACGCTTAGAGTAAAGGTGTAGTCTTGTAGTTTAATATTATTTTTGAAAAAAATCAAGTTTATACATTTTGTACTTAAAAATCACAAACAAAAAACAACAACACTAACACTAGTCAGATAGCCAGTTTTAGCTTGAAGATAAATAGCATGTAGTTTGAAAACTTTGTTTAATTCATAAATAATCTAATATGTTTTATAGCCAAAAAGAAATCTCAGCGAGTACGTACTTTCAAAACAAAATATATTTTTCAATCATAATAAAAACAGATAGAACTAAATAACCTGCCTATTGAAAAGAAATTCGAAATTAATGACTCACATGAGATTTAGATAACAAAAAGTGTTAGATAAGTTGCAACATTCAAGCATCACGAAAATAGAATAACAGAATAACAATAAAAACATTGTTAGACACTCGCCTTTCAATTTTCCGAGATGAAACGCGACTTTTGATGACTTTCTATAAAGTTTAAATTTATTGGGTTATTTTAAGAAAATTAGAATACATCTTGACATATAGGTTGTTTTCCTTAGGTTGTTTTCCTTTAGTGTTGTAATTTAGAATTTTAAAGTTTAGAAATTGTTTTCCTCTCACTGATTTTGTTTAAGATGAAACGAATTGAGTTCACCTGATATACTAATAAAGAAATTTGAAAATATGTACCAGATATGTATGAATGTTCTAAATTCGAACACTATCAAAACGATTATGCAATGCGATTTGTATTTAACCAAGCTGTCTCGGAGCCTAAAGGATTATACTAGTGAATACAATGCATAGATCCCTAACCTGCCCATTTCTTATGATACAATAAGAATTTCACCACAACACATTTTTTTAACAAAAGAGCGCATTTTCATGTGTGTGGTTCAATCTATTGTTATTCAAATAAAAGGTCAGAGTAAGGATCTATCATTACATTATCACTATCATTGCTCAATTAAAGTCAAAAGCTATACCTTATGAAATATTGCTATACAATTTATCATCATTATAATCATATTGATGTCATGATCTTATTGTCGATTCTCAAAGGAGATGCAACAAGGAATGTCTCTGTTATTTAACGCACATGAGTATTGTGTCTAAACAGAAAAAAATGTTCCAGAAAAAGTATTATTTTACTAGTATTTTAAGTAGGGTTTTTTTTTGTTGAGCATGGGCTATTCGCTTTTAAGGCAAAGAAGTACAATATTAATATTTTCATACAAGCACGGCAGATGATGAATTTACTTATTAAATTTTACAATTATTTCTGGTGCAGGTACATTTAGCTGTATACACTTTGAAAATACAGTCCCTTTTAAAGTAAAGGTTAATACTTATACGTGAAACAAACACAATGTGAGAGTGTCTAATCAATAATCTTTAAACTTTATGTGGCCTTTTAAAATACAAGTTAAATTTGAACTTATTTTTATATAATCATTAAAATGAATGAAATAAGCAGGACCTCTAGTATACATTATACTTACACATAATATTTTCACTTACAACCAACGTAAATGGGATAATGTTTTATATCATGCATTTTATCTTATCAAAAAAAAACATCATTTTTAAATAGAAACTCATAGCCTTAATTTAAGACAATATTTGAAAATCCAATGAAGATTACTGACTTCCGTATCAAATGACTTATAAATATCTCATAAAATTATATATTATTATGGATTTATGACTAGTATATTGCTCCAATAGCTTTTACCACAAGGTTTGTGGATATATATATAATAATAATAATAATTTTCCAAATGTTTGGGAATTTGAGAACATTACACCCGTATGGTAAGTAAAAGGTTTGGTGTATTTGCACACAAATCCCAGGATGCTTGCTTTATTTGAAAACAATTATGTTTATGGAGGTCTATCATGGAATAAACAAATATAAAAATACTTTTATAGCTGTATAAGATGCGATGCCATCATTTCTAAAGGTCTTATAATACCAAAAGTTTTGAAAAATCACGTACCACAAACTTAAGCATATAACTTATTCGCACATTCAAATCTGTGAAACGTTTGTCTGTTATTATGCATTATATCAGTTTTGTGTGTCAATAAGGTCAAAACATTAAAATAATAAAGAAAATTAAATGGCAAAGATATTATCTTAGAATTCCGTTTTCCGTGCAAAATGATCGACAGAAGGAACAAAAACTAATTGTCCAGTTGGAGACCTATCACAAAAACGGTGCCGTTAATAATTAGAGACTTTCCTTTAATTGGTAGCGTCAGTCATCTTACATGACCTGTTTTTATGTTCCATTTCTTAAAGCGTGCTTATTTGATCAGATATCATCACATTTTTTATTTTGAAATATCCTTTAATACACACTTGATTGCGTGTGTTAAATATCATTTGCTGAAAGGTCAGGAGTCTTTAGTAAAAAGAGGACCAAGTGCCCGTACACTTTTTGATTGGCAAAGTTGCTAAAAATATTGCAAAGACACACGCAAAGTTGCATGTTTTTTGTTGTTGTTTTTTTAACCCTTTCCAAAACTTTCCTATATAACTTAACATTATATATTAAAAACTTTGCATTTCTTAATGAATAGGAAATTACACATCACATTAAATCTGATCTTTTTATATTTTAGAAGCCAAACAATTACAAATTACTATTTATATGATTGTAAAATACTATCCGCTAAGATATAATAAACACTGATATAAAGTAAGGTTTTGCAAAATATATATAGCAATCCAGCTTTGAAATATTTTCGTTACATTAAATTGCAATGAATAACGCACGGACATATGTACTTTTACGTCACCAAAGAATTGAAAATATACCTTGCATTATCAACAAAACTTGCTTCTGTCACTGAAATGATGCAAAGTCAGAAAACTAACCCATATCAGGCTGGGAAATTTTTCGTTATTGTTGTTGTTGTTGTTTTCTTATTTAATAATATCCAATATCCTAAAACTTAAATTAAAAAGGGTGATTTTTCGAACAGCTTAGTACTTGATAAAAGACTGACAAAGGTACTCGGCATTTTCGCAAGAACCAATGTGTTTGCAAGAGTCGTTAAGATCCTGCACATCAAAATATTGGCTACGATCAGATATTCACATATTCGATTTTCATTGCTATTTAATCCGCGTCTATATATTTGCTATGTGTATAATTTCATAAATATTTGCCTCAAATAAAATTATGTTTTATCTCAATTTGTATTATTGAAATATTTCTAAAAAATATCTGATTTGCATAAAAATCAAATAAGAGATATTTTAATCACAATAAATGGTTGAGCATATTTGATTACATTCAATAAACTTCAGTGTGAAGTTAAGCATGATGAAAATTGACATTCATTGAATAGCATGAATGTAGAAATATATGTCTTCCCTCGAAGGATAGGTCAGGTTAGAAGGAACTAATTTAGTTCCCAGTCAACTAAATAATTTCATTCTTAGCTTTTAGAAGAAATTGTAATACCGAAACTAGTTTACCACTGGTTATTAAACAGCGGCAGACTATTTAGTTAATTTACGTACGAAACATCCATATCATTGACTTCCAACGGTGCATTGCTCTCGATTTTCCAAAATTGATCGACTTTTCTCTTAATATATATATATATATAAAATATCTGTCATTCAATACCATAGGTTGGTTTGGTCTTGTGTGTCGTAACAACAATAAAAATACCATACGACGACTTTCCAGTTATACTTGAAGTGGAGAAACTTCAGGTGTCCCTATGTGCATTATTTATCTACAATATGATTCATTAACAATAAGGAATACCATCATGCCTTTAATTTACCGGTCCGCGCTTAATATTCAAATTAGTAAAGCGAACAATTCGTTCCCCGGTCTGTTTTTGGGACCGATCGTTACTGATGCGTTATAAATACCTCTCGGGACGATGTTTTAAAGAAACTTAATAGTGATATGATGCACTTTTCCAAAATGAAATTATTGAAATACTTAATTTTAAAATACACACAACTGTTTTTCCAACAGAAAATAAAACTGAAGGCCGCTTTGATAATTGGACATAATTGTAACTACAGGAAACACCTTCCTTTTTAACTTATTGAAAAAGTATGCCATTAATGATATAGACGTTTAAGATTTCATTATTCTGGAAATTTTTGCATACTTTGTTATTTTATACTCATCTCAAGGATTCGACATGAGACAAATGCGACAAACGCAGCCTGTTGTCAAAAATGATGATATGTAAGTGTTGCCTCATCGGATTGGCGCAAACACAAAGATTATAATGAAAATGTATCATATTCTAATATAATAAATACGTCTGCACAAGGAGTAGTCTGTAATTTATTATCAGCCTTATCCGCCGTTAGTGACGTATTGGACGATAATGTCTTTAAGTGTGGTTGTTAGTGATATAAATATATGTCCATAAGTTGAGAAATTGTATATTTATGGTATATATTTACTTTTTTAAAAATTAAATAATCGCAAGAAACAATCATTTCCCCAAGTCGAATCGTGGCATAAGAAATAGTTTAATACTCGACAAAGAAGAGATTGTCGATATAAAACATTACCTTTACGGACAACAAACATCAAAATTTTTAACGTTTTAACGTATTAAATGTTAAACCGGACTTACTGACAAGTAAACTTGAAATACTTCATTCATATTTCCGGAATAAGGTAATACAAGCTATCTTTATTGCCAGTTTATTGCCAGTATTTTGTCAGTTTATTGTCAGTTTATTGTCAGTTTATAAGACATAACATGTCTAAGTAATGGAAATAAGAGGTTTAGACAGAGTTTACAACAAAATCTCTTGTGAGTGACTTATTTTATCTGGTGATGACAAGGCTATATGTGTAAATTGATACTTAAACAATCAAACAGGTTGCATCTGCAATATCCTGTAAACAAATCACTATTGACATATAATTATACAAGTATGCGTGTACACCTCCCATATATATTATCATCTTTTTGTATGGCTTTGTGTTGATCCTGTTTTAAAAGACCCCACAGATGTATTTTGACACTGGAAAGATGTATTTAATATTTGTGTATGTTAGCATTTGATGTTTTTCTTAAGCATTAAAGTGTGTGCAAAATTTCAGATCATTGGCTCGTTCCGTTTTATATTTGCAAAAAAAAAATCGTTTGTATTGTGTAAAATGACTCAAAAATAAAAAGCAAGCGTATGTTCCCTATCAACGGTTAAAGCAGAGGTTAACTTACAACTTGTCATTACATTGTGTAAAATTACCATATGAAATTAAATTTTAAGACCGTCGGATCAAGCAATTGTAATCAATATATAATAATGGCATAAAATGCTTTCTTTTATATATGAAAGACAATTTTAGTGTTAATACAAATGAGAATTTAAAAATTTTAACAAAAAAAAACAATATATTTTGTAGGCAAGAAAAAATGTAGATCCACTTCTTCTCAACTTTTTAAATCATTATGAAGAATTATGTATAAAGCACTATGGTAATTAGTTAAATTTATAACTGTAGTTACAGGAATGCACTCAGACGCTAAAATAGACTGTAATTATAATAATTATGTTAAGATTATCGCTAGATCAGTTCAGTATTTTAATCGAAAATTTCAAGAAATATGGGACACAAATTTGTGCTTTAGAAATATTCCCAAGATGGGTCTTTACTTGAAGCTTACTTGTGTAAATGATACAGGAAATAAATAAAAACATTTAAAACGGAATGTCAGCAATTTCTTGTACCAAATTTAATACAATAAAAATTACGAAACTTTCAAATGGCATGATTCCATTTGGATAACTAGGATTTAGAATTTATATATTTTATGTGTCTTTTATTCAAATGTAATGAATACGGAAATTTGATGTCATGTTAAAATGTTTAAGGTATACAGGAAAATGTCAAAAAATTCCATAGATACGTCCATATGACGCTAAAAGTATTTAAATATCTATATTTTATTTAGAAAATGTGCATTTTCCATCATCCACGTATGCGGTGCACAATTAATGTCATAAGGCATACTGGTATCTCAAAGTTCTATAATAAGAGTTTCTTGATGTATGTGTTTTACTTTTTCATCTAAACAAACTATTTTCTGTTTAAATCTTGTTGTTTTACGGTTGTGTATTTGAATGCAGTATTCAATAAAATGAAAAAGAATACTGAAATTGAAATTATTTCACACGTTAAATGAGTTCTCCTTTTCTTTAACACCTGAACACCTTTTTGAAAATTGTGTAAGTCATATACACGTATATTGTAGTATACTGCTAAACATTATAATAACATATTATACTTATAATTATAAATGTTTATACTGAAATAAATAGTTTTAAGTGATATATATAAACGTGCACAGAAAGGTATAATTTCATAGAACAAATTCTAATACTAGTATTTATTATAAACAAAATGTATTTAATGTTATCAGATTGTGTCACATGGCTACGGCTTGTAACTCAATTTAAAACAAGGGTGCCATAGTCACAAAATACGCCCGTTTACGAAAGCTTTAGATGGAGATGGGGGCATTATGGATAAGTGTTATCTAGCAAGCAAGTTTTTATCCTTGGCACTGTGTTGTTAAATGAACCTTAAAACAAATCAGTAGGGAAGATAAAAAGTACATGTTATTGTAATTTAATAACTAAAAAAATCTGATTTAAGATTTTATTCTAGGGAAATACATTTCATTACAATTCTTAATCTTTGAATGAGCTGAACTGATATTTACTTGAAAATTAAAATATAATTAAATTTCTATGAGAAAGTATTTACATTTGATAAGGTAATTACTGTATGATCTTTATGAACAAATACCAAGTCTACAGAACACCATAGTTATCACAGTTAAGAATCTTGACCAATGAATGAAACATGTGTAAATAAATGTTACATTCTTTAGAACATACTCAAGTCCAAGAAAGAGGATTATTTTATGCCCTTTGATTAAATTCTATTTTTAGAATTGAAAGTGAAAGTAGATCAAGGGGAGTAATTGTGTAAGTCATTTATGAACAAAGTAATAACTTTGTTGTTGCCCTTTGATTAAATTCTATTTACAAAATCTGGATATTTCATCATCTTTAGTGACCTTGACCTTGTATATATTGACCTAAATTATATGTATCACAGCCATAGTCTTGATAATGACCATTTGTGTTACAATCCCTCAATAAATGATGACTAAATGGTCCATATACACATCTTCATATTTTTATCTGAACTTTGACCTCTATGTGTGACCTTGACCTTGGCCGCAAGGACCTGAATCTTGCACGCGACACTCCACCTCACAATGGTGAACATTTGTGCCAAGTAATATTGAAATCCCTCTATACATGTGGAAGTTTTGCTCCGGACAAGCATTTTTCAATGACCTCTAAGTGTGACCTTGACCTTTGACCTAGAGACCTGGTTCATGTGCGAGACACTGCTCCTCATAGTGGTGAACATTTCTATGAAGTTTCATTAAAATCCCTCCATACATGCAGGAGATATGCTCTGGACAAAATTGGACGCCGCCCGCCCGACCGCCCGCCCGCCCGACCGCCCGCCCGCCAGGGGCGTTCCCATAATACGTCCCGTTTTTCAAACGGGCGTATAAAAAAAACATGCAACGATATAACTTTCATGAAATACAAATTTGCATAAGTACAGTTTGTGTTAAAAAAACAATGATGAAGGATTTCCGTTCGTAAATTTATTAAATACGAAAATTTCTTTGGAAAAAAAACAATTCAAGTCAATTATAACAAGTCAGGTTACTGTGTTTAGAATTCAGTATTTATCAATATTATGACGTTGTTGAGGTTAAGTGATGATGAAAAAAGACTAAAATATAATATTATGTAACTGTTTAAAGTATTAAAACCTATCAAGAACGTAAACTGTTATACTTGATTTATCGATCCAACTTATATCATGTATTTATAAGCTTTTCCAATCTGATTAAAGTTAAGTTCTTTACATGTAAACATAAAATCTGAACTTTAGTCAGATTGTAGCTTTTCAAAACGTTTTTTGTTGCATTTTGTTACTATAACAACATTTTCTCAAATCTTTAAATAAACAACCACTAGCCCTTTCTCGTGCAAATGTATGTTCTAATAATTAGAACAACTAGTGAGTGACAGAATACTATTTTATTTGCGAGTTTGTAATTAGAAAGATGTTTCAGCCGATTAAAAACAAAAACATTTACACAAAACAACCTTATAATTTGTTTTGATGTAACTTATGTCAGCTGTATGATTTTGATTCTGCATTACTTTTATGCGTAAACCAATATATGTTATGTCCAAACTTTACTTGATTTGCACTATTATTTTTATAAACATATTAACATTTAAATGTTTTACCGGATAAATACAAGAAACAGACTAAGTCACATGCAATAAAACAACAATTCATTCAAGTTTTGGCTGCTGTTATTGGTGTAAGGTTTCGTTTTTTTTCTTACGGTTTGTATGCAGTTTGTTTTTATTTTTGTTTTGTACTAGTTTAATTTCCTTTTCCTTATTTTTAAAGCATTTGAATCCACTGATTTAAAGTCAATATGATTAAGATCTAGAAAAAAGAGATCTTAATTTGATTCCTAATTGAATTCTTATCCTAGAAACCTAATTTGAATATAAGAGGAAATGGACTATAGGACTTCTTATCACAGTATTGTTTAAAAATGAAATATCTCCAGCAAAGCAAGACAATATGTGCAAGATCGAATAGGGACAAATTTCATCTTTGGTAGTGATTTAGCTGCCTACTGAGATATATTGAGATGAAAAGATATCACTATATTTGTATTTTCTTCAGTGTGTGAGATTATATTTGTGTCTGGACTGTTGCACCAATTTCAAACAAACATCCATCAACGTAATGTATTTTAGCTTTTCTTATCTTTAACATAGACCAAAAAACAAAGCGATTCTGAGGATGTGGTAATATGCTGGAAAAAAAGGTTTAAGATTCAAATAAACAAAAGTAATACATTTTTTTCTTTTGGCAAATTACAAAATAACGTGTTAAATTTAAAAAAGAGATGCTTTTAGAAATTTGAAAACATATCATTTCGAATGTTTTCGAGTCTTGGCAAAGAAAACAATGTAGGTTACCTGAACCTGTATTTTATTTATTTTGACCTTATTTCGGATTGTTATAAAATCAAGACAATCTGATTAATTTTGACAGATCATTAGTCAGGTTTGTACACTCATTTATGTCTAATCTTAATATTGTTCGTGCATGCAAATGTATCTATAATAAGAAAGTAAAAAAAATGAAAAGAAACCCAACAAACTCCTTTAATTGAGTTCCTGATTGTCCTTTTCTTAACAAAACCACGTTTGTTTTCCTTTATTACAACACCACAAAAGAAACATTAATTCCAGTTTATATGTATAAACGTTCATTATGTTATACCTTTTTCTGAAATTAAAATACAATAATGTCAATTGATTTCTAATTGTGTGATATAAAATCTAAAAAATAAGCGATCAGGAGCAACATATATAATCATTTGGGTTTATAAGTTATCATTTATTGATCGTACAACACAATAATTTAGTCTATGTAGAACTAAATTCAATCTGCCTCATACATGTTACTTAATAATTTGATATAATTTCTTGATTATGTGATATGTCAATTATTTCTAAACGATTTTAAAGCAAGACGGTATGTTTTATATACTTTGTAAGATTCAAGTTACAAATCAGGTGCAATTATATTGATGAATGTAATATGTGATCTCTAACAGCTCAAAGAAATATTTGGTAGGTCACAGCCAATAGAACCAAATGAACAAGAGAATCTGTCATTGTCCTAATTTTCTTAACACGGTATTGTGTTCGTGTGACTGGCTTGACAGAACACTCTTTTATATCTTATTTAATTAAATAAGTCAGGTCAGAATTCGCCAAGAAATTATGCCAAGAAAAATAGGCTACCAAAATTGCAAGCATTGATAAAAATTACCTCATTTATATTATTTGTCTCAAGTGCAAACTTTGTCTCAAACGCCAATAAATTATGCAATGAAAAATAGGCTACCAAAATTGTGAGTATTGATATAGATAACTTCACTTTTTCATTTGTCTCAAAGGCAAACTTAATACGTAAATATTTCAAGATCCAATTTTACATTGGCTAAATATTTTACAAAATCTAAAGCCTTCTTTGGCCGTTCCATAAAAAATTCTGATCTGCCGAACACAGTATAAATAGATTTGATATAGAAAAAGAACCTTTTGATTTAAAAAAACACAATTTGATATTATAACAATTTTTACAATTGAATGAATTCAGAATATATAAAGTGCAGTATTGTCCACGTTAAAGTCTTGTAAAAAAATAAACAATTACAGTGAAACCTCTGAAAAGGTCCACTTAAGGTATTCCTCAATACGCCAAGCAGAAAGGTCGCAATCAGACAAATACATTTTCGGTTTAACTCAAAGCCTCAAAGTTTTACCGAAAGTTGCATTAGGTAAGGAAATTAATGACAATTTGTTTCAACCCATGATATGTTTACGCTTTGATTAAAAAGTAGTTTTAAAATTTAATTTTATTTTTGAAAAATCAAGTTTAACATTTTGTACTTAAAAAAAACAGCAATAACACTAGTCAGACAGCAAGTTCTAGCCTGAAGATTTTGGTTTAATTTATAAACAATTTAATATGTTTAAAAGCAAAAAAGGAAATCTCAGCGAGTACGTTCTTTCAAAACAAAATGTATTTTTCAATTCTAAAAATACCAGTTAGAACTAAATAATCTTCCTTTTGAGAAGAAATTCGAAATTAATGACTCACAGGAGATTTAGATAACAAATCTAATTTTGATCAAGTGTTAGATAAGTTGCAAAATTCAAGCATTACGAAAATAGAATAACAATAAAAACAATGTTAGACACGCGTCTTTCAATTTTCCGAGATGAAACGCGACTTTTGATGACTTTCTATTTAGTTGAAATTTATTGGATAATTTTAAGAATACATCTTGACATTTTGGTTGTTTTATTTGTTGTGTTTAAAAGTACAGAAATATTATTCCTTCGATTGATTCTATTTCTTTGATAAAATGAACGGAAAAAAGAAATTTGAAAATATGTACCAGATTCGAAGAATGTACTAAATTCAAAAACTAACAAACCAATTATGCAAGGCGAGTTGCTTTCAACAAGATGCCTTGGGGCTTAGATGTTTTAAGTAGTGGAAACAAATTCTGTATCATTGGTCAGTTAAAGGGTGCAATGCTATATCTTATGAAATATTGTTAAAAAGCTGGTATAAAGCTATTTATTACGAAATATTGTTTCATCCGTTTAGCAATGAGTACGTGCTTTATACATTTTAAAAGGAATCTGGTACAATTGCTTTACAGTAAAGTTTAATACTTATACATGAACCAAACACAATGTAAGTATGTCTTATATATAATTTATAAACATTTTGCGGCCTTTTAAAAGACAATTTAAGTTTGAGCTTATTTTTATTTTCATTAAAATGAGATAAGCAGGACCTCAAGTATATTTTACATTATACTTATACATATTATGTTCACTTACGTCCAACGAAAATGGGATAATGTTTTACATCATACATTTTATCCCTTAAAAACCCCCCAAAAAATTAAAATATAAAATCATAGCCTTAGTTTAAGACAATATCTGAAAATTCAAGGAAGATTACTGACTTCCTTATGTAATAACTTTTAAATATCTCATAAAATTATATATTATTATGAATTTATGATTCGTATATTGCCCCTATAGCTTTTACCATAAGGTTTGTGGAGATATTAATTTTCCCAATATTTGGGAAATTGAGAACATTACACCCGTATGTTAAGTAATAGGTTTGATTTATTTGCACAAAATTTCCAAGATGCTTGCTTTATTTGAAAATAAATATGTTTATGGAGGTCTATCATGGAATAAATAAATGTAACAAAGGCTTTTATAGCTGTATAAGATGCGATGCCGTCATTTCTAAAAGCATTATTTCACTAGCAAAAGTATTTGAATCAACTATTGAATGTCAGGCAACACGGACTTCAGCATACAACTTTTTCGTACATTCAAATCTGAAAATGTTCGTATGTTATTATTCATTAAATCACAATTACAAATACTACGGATACATGTACTTTTACGTCACCAGAGAAATAAAAATATATCTTGCATTATTTACAAAGCTTGCTTCTGTCACTAAAATGATAAAAAGCCAGAAAACGCTGGGAAAATTGTCGTCTGCTAAAATGCTGTTTTTGTTGTTGCTGTTGTTGTTGTTGTTTTTTATTTTAATTTCATCCAATTGTCTCAAACTTAAGTTGAAAAGGTGATTTTTTCGATTAGCTTAGTACTTCATAAAAGCTGACAGGTGTTATCGGCATTTTATCGGGCACTAAGGTGTTTGCAAGAGTTCTTTTGATCGTGCACATCAAAAAAGTAACTAAAATAAGTATTCACATGTTCGATTTTCACTGCTGTTTAAATCGCGTCAGATATACTTTCATAATTGTTTGCCCTTAAATAATTTATAAGAACCATGATTATGTTTTATCTCCATTTGCTTTAAGTTACTGAATTATTTCTACAAAAATACCTGATTTACATAAAAATCCAATAAGAGATATCTTAATCAAAATAAATGGTTTGGCATATTTGATAACATTCAATATCCTTTAGTGTGAAGTTAAGCATGATGAAAATTGACATTCATTGAATTACATGAATGTAGAAATATATGTCTTCTCTCGAAGGTGAGGTCAAGTTAGAAAGAACTCATTTAGTTCCCAGTCAACTAAATAATTTCATTCACAGCTTTTGTAAAGAAACTATATACCGAGCCTTGTTAACCACTGGTTATTGAACAGCGCCAGACGATTCAGTTAATTTACGAAACATCCGTATCATTGACTTCCAACGGTGCATTGCTCTCGATTTTCCTAAAATGATGAACATTTCTAAACATATCTAAAAATGTCATACTTTTCCAGGTTCGTTTTGTTTTGTGTTTCATAACAACAGAGAAATATCATAAGCCGACTTCCCAGTTATACTGGTAGAAGACAAATCTCAGGTGTCCCTCCGAGCATTATTTCAGACACAAACTTGAGTAGAACCGTCGTGTTCTGTATGCTAGCTGGATGTCTTCCTCACAATAGGTTCATATAATTGTCAAATCAAAATAATTAAGATGGAAAATTTTGCCGATGATAAATTTCATAGAATAAAAGATATCCCCCAGAATATCTTTTTACAGGTCCGCTCTCTATATTTAAATTAGTAAAGCCGACGCGTCTATCTTTATAAACGAACGTCACTGACACGTTATAAATAGCTCTCGGGACGCTGTCTTTAAGAAGTTTAATAGTGGTTTGATGTACTTTTCCAAAATAAATTTATTAAAATACTTGGTTTGAAAATACACATAACTGAAAACAGAAAATAAAACTGAAGGCCGATTTGATGACTGGACATATTTGTAACTACAGGAAACAACTTCCGTTTCAAAATATTGGGAGAGAAAATATGCCATTAATGACAGGAACCTTAAATTTCATTATTTTGGACATTTATGCATATTTTTTTTATTTATACTCATCATAAGGATTCTATTTGAGACAGATGCGACAACGCAGCCTGTTGTAAAATGTAATGATATCTTAGAGTTGCCTTATTAGATTGGCGCAAACACAGAGTTTAATGAAAATGTATCATATTCAATAACAGATACGTCTGCAAAAGGAGTAGCCTGTAATTTATAATCAGCCTAATCCGTTGTTAGTGACGTATTGGACGGTAATGCCTATATTCTTTATGTGGTTGTTAGTGATATAACTATATGTTTGTAAGTTGAGAAATTGTATATTATAATATATATTTAATTTCCTGACAAGCAAAATTTTTAAAAAGAGCTTGAGAAAGAAGCGTCGATTTTAATGCATCTATATATATATCAGCTATAATTATTCGTCCCATTGTTTTATATCATTTACTGGCTGTTATGTTATGTTATGTACATCATCCTAAGCATTCTATTTAACAGGCCAAATTCTTTAGAGCTAACACATTCCTACTTAAGCACTATCTGTTCTGTTTAAATGTTTTATTTTTCAATCCCTTGAGAATGTGAAAATATAGCAACACTTATTGCACTGTAAGGTAAGATTTTTTACGAAAATGAATATTGAAATTCAGATGTCTTTGGGGCTTTATCTCATGATGGTGAATATTTTTTAATGTTTTCAAACTTAATCTAGGAATGACACTTTTGTGACGGACATAAAAACTAGACTACTTTTTTTTAAATCTAATTATGACTTTGACCAAGGATTGGAACACCTAAGGCTTGCTTGCAACAAGTTGTTCGGTGGTGAATATGTTTTGTATTTCCTTCAATTCCATTGATGATGACAAATGTATAGAACGCAAGCAAACAGACGGAATCGTTATTTCTTTGTAATGGAAAAAAGTGAGGAGAAGGAAATGCAAATAACTGTTCATCAATTTCGATAATATACGCCCGAAAATATATTTTGATATTTTTCCCCAATCCACTTAAACAAAACGTACAATTTTGTTCACGGTTAGGCCTTGGTTTAAACAGTATGGTTTGAAGCTGCACTACTTACACATTGAAAATATCACTATTCAAACTGTTTCCAGCTCTTACGTGAGCAAATATTGTATCAAGATCACAATGTAACGTTCAGATTACCATTCGTCATTGATGTGTAAATAGTGTACTGTGTTAAACAAATGAAGTCAATTACACCGAAATTATTTAAGTATTGTTTTTAATTACTTTTTTATAAACCTACAGAACTGGAAATGATAACCAACTTTAAAGATTCATTTAAAATCTGTTTCGAGATAAATTTTGATATAATTGATGAAATGATTTTTGTATGAACTGTATGTTGAGCTTAGTTTATCATGCGACAGAGGCTGCCTGATAAAGGTTTTAATTTAATTCATATCTTCAAAACCGCACAACGTATTATGTCTTTGATTGTAGTTTAGTTGTTTTTGTTTTATTTTCACCATCATTTTTGATCAGAAAAAGACTTGTTGCCTATGTGGACTAGTTTCTAGCCCGCTTTCTTAAACTTGGGTTTTACTATTACTTGGGGACCATACGCCGCTTTTCATGGAATGGCACGGAAGTGTCATGTTGAAGGTTCCATGATAATCGCCGTATGAACACATCTGCGGATGTTTCTAAATTCAAAATTTTACCATTTCATGTTTAAATGTTGAATTCTGCTTAAGCCGGTGCTAGGGGGCGTGGACGGTAGTTTGCACTTTACAGTACCGTCCATGAACAGGCTCTATCAAACCGAGCCTGCAACATTTTCAATTATGTTGTGTTGGACTTTCTTTAGGGATTCCTATTTTATCTATTTTACGTCACACCAACACAGTACAGCTCATATGGCGACTTTCCTGCTTTACTATTTGAGGAAGACTTCTGGTGCCTTTATCTGCATAATTTCTGGCACAACCTGGCACCTGAGTAGAATCACCGACGTTGCGTAAGCTGACTTAATAACTCATATAATACATGAAAGTATCCAAAGTCTTTTCGGGTTTTGAACTCACAGCTGTGAGGGGTTTGCTTGAACTAAATAGAACCGGTGTTATATTAGGAATCATGATCGTTAGTTAAGTATAACTCGAACAAAGGCTGCCTTGGTTGAGAGCGCACCACTTTAACAAACTAGGCCATCGTACAGCTTTAAATTTTTTGTCTCGAACAATAGCTCTAATTGTAGATTTTTTTCTGACTGGACAAAGGAATAAAAATACACTTTCTCAATTCTTGAACATATATAGTTATCTCATATCACTAACAACCACATTATGAGTACAGACATGACCGTCTAATACGTAATTAACGACGGATAAGGCTGATGATAAATAACTGGTTTAGTCCACTTGCAGACGTATTTATTATAGAGATTTATATAATACAACCCGACTATTTGCTTTATTTGTGTGTTAGTCTGATAAGGCAAGACGTGAATGACATCAGCTGTTACAGCTCGTTTTCTTTAGTAGAACTCATAAAAGCATGAACAACAAATTATGGCCAATTAACCCGAAGTATTAACCTTCATCGTGACATTTGTCGTTTTAATATATGTATGCTTGTTTTCGTTTTTTAAAAACAATACATGAATGTTTTCAAAAAACGCCGGTTTTCAAATAATTATGAAAATATCAATTTTAATATTAACTGAAAAAAAATGCTGACATTTGAGATATGTACTGGGGTTTACATTTTTATTATAAGTACATTAATACAAAATTTTAAAAATAACGTAATTGAATTAGTGTATACCAATTTCTGTGGTGTTAAATTTAACGTTATCGTGATATGTGTCGTTTCAATATATGTATGCACAAAATGTTTTCGATTTTTTAAACAAACATACATTAATGTTTTCAAAAAAGGCGGTTTTTAAATAATTATGGAAATATCAATTCTAATAAATATTTACTAAAAATACTGATATTTGAAATGTGTACTGGTTTATATTTTAATTATAAAGTACATGACTATTACATGAATACATAATTAAAAAAAATAACGTAGATGAATAAGTTTATGCCAATTAAATTTGAATGAAATTGTTAACGAAAGAATGCTTTAATTTCACAAAATGAAATATTTTATTTCATTTTTTTATTTTGATAAAAAATACCGGCTAAAATTCATAGAAAAAATTAACCAAAGTCGTCTTTAGGCTGGTAGACTGCACATCTTAATTTGTTTTGATGTTATTTTATTTCCTTAATGTTTGTTATTTTTTGTTCGAGTTCAAATGCACAGAATAAAAGGCTTGACTAATAAATCACAAAGCATTTGAGCAATATGAACAAAATCAATATTTATTTCCATTCAAACATGAAAATAAAAACGAGAATTGATAATTTGATAAATTGAACAACACTGAACTTATAGGTAATTTTCCTGTCGTCATTTGGTTTATTGACGTCATATCTGACGTCAAAAAACCTGTAAACATTCTCTTTATA
This sequence comes from Ruditapes philippinarum, assembly GCF_026571515.1. Lineage (NCBI taxonomy): Eukaryota > Metazoa > Mollusca > Bivalvia > Venerida > Veneridae > Ruditapes > Ruditapes philippinarum. The sequence goes on along the minus strand of NW_026863074.1, from coordinate 15,525 downwards.
TGCCGTGTATATATATCGTGTAATAATGCACTTGGAGAATGTGAAGCGTGTTAGAATTAATTTAAACGTATGTAATATACACTTTGGATGTACCTTACACATAATAATGGTTTGATAATAGTTAAAATAATAATGCAATTTTATCTTGAACCCATTGAAATACGAATTTCAGGGTTGTTGATACAAACCTTGACATTATACAGAGAGCATAAAATATGTTAATTCAATTCTAGCTGTAAATTTCAAAATATTTCATTTGTGAAACAAAATTTGCTATCAATTTTCAAAAGTGCCTATAACTTAGTAATGTAATGAATGAAAACAGATTCGAATCAACATTTACGACCCATGTGAGAATTCACAAGAAATCTAATATTGATCAAAACAAATATGAGTTGCAAATTTGAAGCATTAAGGAAATAGAATAGCAATCAAAATAATGTAAGATGTGCGTAATACAATTCTGCCGGGATAAAACACGCCTTTTGGTTAAGTTCTTTTTATGAGAAATTTATTCTGTAATTTTTAGAACAAATAATGAAATGAAATATTCAAAGTGGTGACAAAAATTTAAGCAAACTCTCTCAAGGTTTCAACAATTAAATTCTAGAGTTTTGAGACCAAAACAGTTGACGCTCTCTGCTATAGTTATTTGAAAAAATAAAATAATGTTCATAATTTTTAAATTCCGCTGTGATGTTCATGTTTATTATTAAATATAAATGATAAAGATAATTGTTTAATAATTAGTATCCTTTTAGTATATATTTTCAAGGAAAATTCTTTTTTGTCGATCAGTTACATTAAGTTGTTTTTTTAACATTTGGGATCGGATAGGTCAGGTATCAGTGATATTCAGTGTATAATAGATACTAAATTGTTTTTGTTATGCGTATGTTTGTTTTACACCGTCCTACTAACATTTTAGTTACAGTTTAACGTGCAATTTTTAACAAAACTTAACATGTATTTCAAATGACTCATAATGGTAAAGAAATAGTGTAGCTCTTCGAGGAAGCACACAATTAATTGCATCCTACGCCAATCATCGTTGAACTTGAGATCATGAACGCAAATGATGTTAAAGATATACTATGCTCATCTTTGAGTAAAATATTTTAATCGAAGAAATTTATTAAAACCTTTAAAATTCTTTCTGAATATGTATATTAAATAAAAAATGAATACTAAACTATATTGGAAGTCACGTTCTCTAATACAGGACAAGCTAAGTTGGTCTTTTCTTTAAAAAATATGCAAGGACTTTTAAGGACACTTTATATTCATATTGTGACGACCTTTTGTGTGTAGAGTTTTAAACATGACATAATAACTTTGTGTGTAGTCAAAGCATGTTTATTTTTTATTTACAAAGAGACTGTGTAGCAATTATCAGTATTTTCTGAAATCAAATTTGAGCATAGTATATCTTTAACATTTTTTTGTCTTTTGATTGTATAGATGAATACACGCTTTACGTAATGTTATACTATTATTGCTTTCACCAAGGAAAATGCAATTACAATGAATAAAAGCGAGAAGAAAACCCAAAACTGCTGTATCATCCGTTACAATGTTTAGTTTATGATAATGAACATTGGTTGAGTGTGCTCGTATATGTGTTGAACAAAGTTTATTGTAGGAGGATCCGTCACAGTAAATCACGATTTAAAGACATAACACCAGCACAGATTGTAAATTTTCTAACTTGTTCTATTATATTAACCGAGAACCAAACCTGTCAGTGAATAGCTTTTTCCTGAAATTACTTACTGTTTTGTCAGAAATATATGCCAACTCGTGCTTTTTTACCTCATATATCAAATTGTATGCAGTATTAAATGTTTTTGAAGAAATACATAAACTGTAGGTCAAAACACACGTGTACTTATTACACCTCAGAAATTTCATTTTCAAATACTGTTTCTTGTAAAACCTTACTCAAAGACAAAGTCAAGACTTCAAATGAAATAATTATAGGGAAAAGGGGAAGAAACAATTATAATATTTTCGTAATTTGTACTCAACATATACAAAAACAAACAAAAAGGTAGCAACGGTTTTATTGTTTTATTAATGCAAATGGTGTGTGCATAATTGTATCGGTAACCGTGATGTATTTATTATACTCTGGCTATTTAATTAAATACACGAATACTAGTTCTAACAAGACGTATTTAGACCTAAATATGACAGATAAAAATAACTTTCATAAAACTTAACTCGTAAAATTGCTTTTTATGTGAAACAGATTTATCAAAACTAATGGAAAAAAGCTTCAAACTGTTCTATATTATTAGTTGTTGTCTTACATCTAAGCTGATCAATCCAACTTTCTCTGGTAATTTGTTTTTTCTAATAAAGTCCTATAATTGTAATATAACTTAAGAGGCAATTGATATTTGTCTACTTATGGAATCTCTTATCGGATTTCAGCGATAACTATGCGTTTTCGCAGAGGAGGAAATAAAGCAAAACCTTTTTAGAATATTGTTATTATTCTAAAACCTATTTAGAGAATATTTGGAAATTTCCTTTTTCAATAAAATCTTACGGATTATTTCAAAAGTATATCTTAATAAATGTATAATCACTTTTTAACATAGTGACAAAGTAACCTTTATCATAATTCTATCCAATCTTGCAGTACTCAGAAACAATTTTTCATATCAAAAAGAACCAAATCATAGAAATATTTAGATTAATAAAATTATTCGCATGAAAGTCATATATTTGTTTACTAATTGTATACAATATAATGGTATGTTATTAGTTTGCATAGTTTGCAAAGTTCCAATGGACTTGATTTGACGATACCTGATAAGCAAGCTTAAATAACAGATCAATTTTATATTAACACAAAAATGCTGTTGAATAATTGAAAAGGAGCCTTAAACAATGCTTGTGACTTTTCAAATTAATTGCAACACTTGTATCTATCTATATGGATAGTAGTTTCTACATCACATCAAACATTTTACATGTACATGTTCGAAAATCTCTACTTCTGAATGAAATTATTTTACTTTTGTTTTTATTATCTAAAGTAAAATTTGACACATATTGAACAGAAATAATTATCTAAAAAGGTGTGCCATTAACTGCTTAATCGTCAGCTAGTATAAACTATTTTATCCGATTACAGAGGTAATATGTCTCCCAGAAAGAACAGCACTTTTGCCAATAAAACTTGGAGACTTACTTAAATGCACTTTATTGACAGGTAGATTAAAGGCATCGTGATAGCAAGAATGTTGTAGTTACAAACATTGTACCTATTTAAAAATCAAAACGACAGTCGATTCATCAACAATGAGTTTGAACATTCCCAAACCTTAAAGTTTTAAAATGTTTGTATTATAAGAAATTAAATCATAATGTATATATTGTTGGAATTGGCCGGTGGCAAATATCCATAAATAAATTGGCATTTTCAACGTCATTGCATGATCATATTCCCTTACACAATTATGAAGACATATATTGTAAATATTCAGTGTTTTATATTTATTCAGTGTTCGGACAATAATTATGTGTGGATACTTGTGTGTATTATCCGAAATTATATTGCTCTGGGTCAATTAATTTTGAACAGATAATTTTGGTCACATTCGTGACAAAAAAGAGTCATCCGTGATAGAAAGAAATAACATCAATTATAACATTATTAAGAATAAAGAAAAAATGAAAATATAGCAAATAATAGTTTGTATAAAATACAAGTGTTAGGATTGCATATCTTTCTACTTAAAGCAGAACTCATTGAATATATTGAATTATGTAAATACATCACTTCTATTGTTCCATCATATTTCTAAAGTGCCAATAACTGATTAAAAATAATATGATAAAATAAAACCATATTAAATCAATATTTATGATTAATAGGAAATTGTTATTTCAATATTGATCAATAAGTTGAAAGTTTCAAACGAAGAAAATACGTTAATGCAAGATGTTCGTTATACAATCTTCCGGGATAAAACAAATATTTGGTTAACTGCTATTATTCTTTTAAATGATGTTTTGGGGAAATTGTTTAAAACAAATTAATACAATGAAGTATTCAAAGTCATAACAAACATGGCGGCAATCTTTCCCTAAGTTCCTACAATCACAATTGAACGTTAAAACATGGACAGAAAATCTTGGCGCTCAGTAGCAAGCAGAAAGGATTGTCTTCAACGGGCTGTCAATAACGATTCATTTATAAGCAAGTATAAAACCTATTTATCGGATTACAGAAGTAATATAACTCCTAGAATGAATGGCACAAATTGCCCATAAAACGTTGAACAACACTTAATGGTTGTAATGACAGTTATATGACAGATATTGTGAGAACAGGAATGCGGAAGATACTAAAATGTATAGTCAGAAGGAATGCTGGTTAATGAAAACTTATGCTGACCATTTCCAAACCTAAGAGGTTAAATTATGCTCAAATTTGATATTTGAAAAGAAAACTGATAACTTGTAAACAGTCTCGTTTAAAATGTAAAACTAATTTGACAAGTTATAGAATACGCAGCTTTCCAAGCATAGTTAATACATTCACTAAGTCAAATAAGACATATCTAAGAATAGCTTACTCGATTTCAATAAATTTCTGAAATAAAAGGATTTTTAAGATGAGCATAGTATATTTTTAAAGTTAAAAATGTTTGCAAAAACTATTGTTTTCTTACATACACGTACACAATGATGAAGCCATAAAATATTCAGCGTCGGGCGATAATTTTGTCTAAGACTTGTGTTTTTTTCATAAATAAAGTGTTATCAATCAGTGTTATAATATGTAAATTCATTCTAGCCCCGCCTTATCAGACTGACACTTATATCAAGAAAATAGCTAGAATGTATTATATAAACCTCTATTAGAAGTAAGTCTGCATGTGGACTTAACCTGAAATTTATCATCAATTTAGTCCGTCCTTTATGACATTTTGGTCGGTAATGGCTAACTAATAATGTAGGTTGTTAGTGATATACGTTTATGTACATAATCAACGTTTTTGTTCAATTTTCAGAACAGATAAGTTATGAGTAGAGCTTATATGTGAGGTGGTGTTTTTATAGCTTTATATTCAGATAAATATGTTCATCTCAATGTTGTAAATAATTAATGATTGCAGCACTATTTAATCATGTTTTGTGACTACTTTTAGAAAATATATCTTTAACATTATGGTCCTGACTAGGTCGGCAATCGAAAGGAATTTATTTAATGTTATCGATTCACTTATAATTATGTAGATGATCTAAAAAGAAACTGCAATTACAATGTACAAAAGCGAAAAGAAAACCCGAAACTGCCTTATCATCAGTTACAATGTTTAGTTTACGATGATGAACATTGGATGTACGTGCTCGTTTATGTGTTGTTCAAAGTAATTGTAGAGGCTCTGTCACAATAAATCACGATTTAAAGACATGACTGTTTACATTTTTATCACCAGCAAAGATTGTAAATTTGCTAAATTATTCTACTAGTATATGAACTGAGAACAAAACCTGTCAGTGGATAGGTGTTTCCTGAAATTAGTTAATCTCTTTTCAGAAATATATGCCAGCGTGCGTCCTTTACCGCATATATCAAAATACATATGATATTAATTGTATGCAATATTTTAATACTGTTTGTAAACAAATACATAAAGTGTAGGGATTACTCGAACCCAAGGATCCCTGGGTTGAGAGAACAACATTTTAACAACTAGGCTATCTACAACTTTAAAAAATTGTTTCGCACAATAGCTCTAATTGTGGATTTTTTTCTGACAGGAATAAACAAACAAAATACAACTTCACTATTCCCGAACATATATACTAATCTCATATCACTAACAACCACATTATGAGTACAGACATGACCGTCTAATACGTAATTAACGACGGATAAAGCTGATGATAAATAACTGGTTTAGTCCACTTGCAGACGTATTTATTATAGAGATTTATATAAAATAACCCGACTATTTGCTTTATTTGTGTGTCAGTCTGATAAGGCAAGGCGTGAATGACATCAGCTGTTACAGCTCGTTATTCTTTAATAGTACTCATAAAGAGCATAAACAACAAAATTATGGCAAATTGACCGGAAGTATGATCCTTTAAGGTCATCGTGATATTTGTCGTTTCAATATATCTGTATGCTCAAAATGTTTTCGGCTTTTTAAACAAAGATACATTAATGTTTTCAAAATAGGCGGATTTCAAATAATTATGAAAATATCGATTTTAATAAATATTACCCGAAAAAAAATGTTGATATTTAAGATGTGTATGAAGTTATGTATTGGCTATTATTTTATTAAGCTTATTATAAAACAGTGGAATGATTCTCCTAAATTTGTCATCATGTAAAAAATAATAATATTCACTTAATGTACAGGCACTAGGTGGAAGCCAGCAGAAAAAGGACGATTGATTGTCATTTCTAATTGAATAACTTAATGGAATCATACTTCTAAACGTAATAATGAGATGCGGTCCAAAATACCCGATGGTTCACATATACACTACAACGCTCTACTGGTTTACATTTTTATTAAAAGGACATGAATATTACATTATTAGATAATCTATATAATTTAAAAAAATAACGTATAAAAATAAGTGTATGCCAATTTATGTCATGTTAAATTTGAATAAATTTCTTTACGAAAGTATGCTTAAATTTCACAAATGAAATAGTTCATTTCATTTTTAATTTTGATAAAAATACCGGCTATAATTCACATAAGCAGAAAGAAGTTAACCAAAGTCGTTTTTAGGCTGGTAGACTGCACATATTAATTTCTTTTTGATATGTTAATGTTTGTAATTTTATTTTTCGAGTTCAAATGCACAGAATTTGAGCAATATGAAAAAGAAAATATTTATTTCCATTTAAACATGCAAATAAAAAAGAGAATTAATAATTTGATAGCCTACGTTAAACAACACTGAACGTGTAAAATTTTCCTGTCGTCATTTAGTTAATAAGTATCTACTAAACAAACTTTTTAATCTTCAAAGTTTAGAGGGGTTAAGCCCTCGTTTTCAAGTAGTTTCAGTTTTATTATAATATAAATCACATACTTATCATCTTATCTTACAATGTGTCAAAAGTTTTAATTGACGCCATTTCTGACGTCACATAACGTGTAAGCATTCTCTTATATGCCGTGTATATGAAACTATATAAACGTCACAAATTATCCAATGAAAAACGACGTTATAAACGTGCAGTATTGTAAATATCGTGTAATAATACACTTGGATGTTAGAATTTATTAAAACGTATGTTATATATACACTTTTATTTTATGCTTTCCAGTGTTTAACTGTAATATATCAGATGATTATAGTGAAATTTATTAAATATAATTTTCACTGTAGCCGGACTATATCTGAATGCGGATGAAAAGAATATCATAACTAAATGGAATAACGGGTAAAAATAAATGCCGTCATATGTAAATTTTGCTTCTTTACTAAAATAAAGTGGATAATATTATATATCATGTTTAAAATGTAACAAAATAAGAGAAAGTTTAACAGAACTATATTTCAAAATTGATTATGTGACGTCATGATGCGATGGCGTCATAAAGTAGAATGCACGACGTTACGCGGCAAAATCAGTGAAAAAGTCAAAATCACAAAAAGCATGAAATAAAAGGAAAATGTATTTGTTTTACATATAATATTGAAATATATTTCATTCGTGAACACCAGCTATTATATTTTCACTAGTTGCTACGCCTTTCGTGAAAATATTGCATCTGGTGTTCACTCAGTGAAACATATTTCAATCTTACATGCAAAACAAATAACCTCTATCGGGTGTACCTTCCGCATTATATAGGTTTGATAATAGTGGCGCTGTCTAATTTTCTTATCACATAATACTACAGTCATATGTAATTTATTCTAAATAACTTGTCAATCTGAAACATTGTAATACAAATTTCTGGGTTGTTGATACAAACCTTGGAATTATACAGGGGGCATAAATTATTTTAATTCAATTGTAGTTATAAATTTCAATTTATTTCATTTGTGAAACAAAATTTGCTGTCAATTTTCAAAAGTGCCAATAACTTAGTAATGTAAGGAATGAAAACAGATTCGAATCAACATTTACCACCAATGTGAGAATTCACAAGAAATCTAATATTGATCAAAACTGATATAAGTTGCAAATTTGAAGCATTAAGGAAATAGAATAGCAATCAAAATAATGTTAGATGTGCATAATACAATTCTGCCGGGATAAAACACGCCATTTGGTTAAGTTCTATTTATGAGAAATTTATTCTGTAATTTTTAGAACAAATAATGAAATGAAATATTCAAAGTGGTGACAAAAATTTAAGCAAACTCTCTCAAGGTTTCTACAAAGAAGTTCTGAGACCAAAATATTTGACGCTCTCTGTTTATGTTTTTTAAAAAAATAAAATAATGGCACGTGCAAAACAATCAAATCAAGTACCCTATTTTAATGTCGCAGACGAGTTAAGTTTTACATTTATTCCACAATTGATTATTTGTATTTCGCTTGAAAAAATATAGAGTGAAATAGAATAAACAAACAAAGTGTTATCACCGTCTGAAAATGTTTCTACACACGGTAGATTGAACGACAGTTTTTTTCAACCCACTGGAACAGCCTTTAAAGAACGTTTCTATTGGAAACTCTGAGGCGAAAACTAATTTAACCACCAAACATAAAGTCCAACTTTATAATAATAATTATATTTTTTCTTGACGTGTTAGAATGGAAATAGATATTAATTCTTCGTGCATTATTGTAGAATAATGCACGTTTTTTGTTCAAATGCTTTGTAATTAATCACTCAGGCCTATCGGCCTTCGTGATTATATTACTACGCATTTGAACTCAAACCGTGCACTATTCTACAACAATGCATTCAGAATTGATATCTATTTCCTAAACAAAGCATTTGAGCAATATGAACAAAATAAATATTTATTTCCATTCAAACATGCAAATAAAAAAGAGAACTGATAGTCTGCATTGAACAACACTTAAAGTGTACATGTATAAGTAATTGTCCTGTCATCATTTGGTGAATTGGCATCATATCTTACGTCACATAACGTGTAAGCATTCTCTTTATATGCCGTGTATATATATCGTGTAATAATGCACTTGGAGAATGTGAAGCGTGTTAGAATTTATTATTACGTATGTAATATACACTTTGGATGTACTTTACGCATAATGAAGGTTTTATAATACTTAAAATAATGTAATTTTATCTTGGTTTTCAAATAATAACACGTCAATCTGAAACATTGTAATACAAATTTCAGGGTTATTGATACAAACCTTGAAATTATACAGAGAGCATAAAATATTTTAATTCAATTTTATTTGTAAATTTCATTTATTACATTTGTGAAACAAAATGTGCTATCAATTTTCTAAAAGTGCCAATAACTTAGTAATGTAATGAATGCAAACAGATTCGAATCAACATTTACGACCCATGTGAGAATTCACAAGAAATCTAATATTGATCAAAACTGATATAAGTTGCAAATTTGAAGCATTAAGGAAATAGAATAGCAATCAAAATAATGTAAGATGTGCGTAATACAATTCTGCCGGGATAAAACACGCCTTTTGGTTAAGTTCTATTTATGAGAAATTTATTCGGTAATTTTTAGAACAAATGTACATGTTTTAAAACAAACTTCGTCATCTTCACTGAATGAAATTGTTTTACTTTTGTTTTAGTATCGAACAGAAATAATTGTCTTAAAAGGACTGCCAATAACTGCTTAATCGTCAGCTACTTTAAACAATTTTATCCGATTATATAGGTCATTTGTTTCCTAGAAAGAACAGCACATTTTGCCAGTAAAACGTTGAGACTTTTTGAAAAGCACTTAATTGAAAAGTACATTAAAGGCATTGTGAGAACAAGAATTGTGAAGACACTAACATTGTCCTCATTTTGAGTTAAAATGACAGCAGATTCAGCAATGAGTCTGAATATTCTCAAACCTTAAAGTTTTAAAATGTTTGCATTATAAAATTTTTTATCATAATGTAAATATATTGTGAAATGGGCCGGTGGTCAATATCAATAAATGAATTGGCATTTTCAATAACATTGCATTATAATATTCGCTTACACAATAATTATGAGAACATATATTATAATTATTCAGTGTTCGGACAATAAATTATGTGTGGATACTTGTGTATGTTATCAGAAATATATTTCTCGGGTTTAATTTTTAAAAGAGTATTTTGCTCACATTCCTGACAAAGATTAGTTTTCTGTAGACAGGAAGATCATAACTCTAACATCATAATCAGCAATAAAAAAAAAAAACAGAAAAAAATATTGCAAAAAAAGAAGTTTGGTATACATTAGAAGTGCAAAACTTTCTATGTTACACCGAGCTCATTAAATATTTTAAACTTGTAACTACATTACTCGTATTGTGTCGTTAGTTTTCTAAATATGAAAAACAAGATCAACAAGGAAAGGCGGCGTTCAATGAACGCAACCCTCCCATGACCCAGCAACAAGAACCAATGGCAAGGAGCCCAGGCGGACCCCAAACATAAAAAGGACAGGGCAACGACACGTTAATCATTAAATGCCAAAAACTAAATAATATCACAAATACAAAACTAATCCAAATCAACATTTACGATTTACAGGAAATTGTTTTTTCAATATTGATCAATAAGATGAGAATTTCAAACATCACAAGTATACAATAGCAAAAAAATATAAAAGTGCAAGATGTACTTTATACACTCTTCCGGGATAAAACAAATCTTTAGTTAACTTTTATTATTCTTTTATGCGATTTGATTTTGTGTTTTAGGACAAATAATACAATGAAGTATTCAAAGGCATGACAATTTTTTTTCCAAAGTTTCTACTATCAAATTTTAAAGTTAAAGTAGAACCAGAAACATGCAGCTCAGTGTCAAGCAGTAAGGATTGTCTTTAACGGGCTGTCAATAACGATTCATTTATAAGCAAGTATAAAACCTATTTATCGGATTACAGAAGTAATATAACTCCTTGAATGAGTAGCACAGATTGCCAATAAAACGTGGACACTTATTGAACAACACTTAATGGTTGTAATGACAGTTATATGGCAGACATTGTGAGAACAGGAATGCGGAAGATACTAAAATGTATAATCACAAGGAATGCTGGTTAATCAAAACAGGTATGTTGATCATTTCCAAACCTTAGATTTATTATGTTAAAATTCAATAGTTAAAAAACGGTCTTTATAAGAATAGACCAAATAAATTTGACAAGTTATTGGGAATGCAGCTTCCACAAAGCATAGTTCATTCACTAATTCGAATTAGACATATAATAGATTCAATAAATTTCTGCAATAAATGTATTTTACCCAAAGATAAGCATAGTATATTTTTAAAGTTTATAAATGTTTGCAATAACTGCTGTTTTCTCACATACACGTACACAATGATGAAGCTATAAATATTCAGTGTCGGGCGTTAATTATGTCTGACACTTGTGTTTCTTTTTATAAATAAAGTGTTATCAATCAATTATAATATGTAAATTCATTCTAGCCCTGCCTTATCAGACTGACACCTATATCAAGCAAATAGCTAGAATGTATTATATAAACTTCTATTATAAATACGTCTGCAAGTGGACTAAACCTGAAATTTATCATCAATTTTGTCCGTCCTTTATGACATTTTGGTCGGTAATGGCTTACTAATAATGTGGGTTGTTAGTGATATACGTTTATGTACATAATCAACGTTTTTGTTCAATTTTAAGAACAGATAAGTTACGAGTAGAGCTAATATGTGAGGTGAAGTTTTTATAGCTTTATATTCAGATAAAAATGTCATCTCAATGTTTTAAATAATTAATGATTGCAGCACTATTTAATATTGTTTTGGGACTACTTTTAGAAAATATATCTTTAACATTATGGTCCTGACTAGGTTGGCAATCGGAAGGAATTGATTTAATGTTATCGATTCACTTAAGATTATGTAGATGATTTAAAATGAAACCGCAATTACAATGAATAAAAGCGCGAAGAAAACCCGAAACTGCCATATCATCAGTTACAATGTTAAGTTTATGATGATGAACATTGGATGTACGTGCTCGTTTATGAGTTGTTCAAAGTAATTGTAGAGGCTCTGTCACAATAAATCACGATTTAAAGACATGACTGTTTACATTTTTATCACCGGCACAGATTGTAAATTTTCTTACTTGTTCTATTATATTAACTGAGAACAAAACCTGTCAGTGGATAGGTTTTTCCTAAATTATTTGATCTCTTGTCAGAAATATATGCCGCCATTCTACACCTCGTTTATCAAAAGTATAACACTGTACAGCAATGAAATTTCGCTTTGAAACAAAATCATTGATTGTTAGATAGACGAACCTTTTACTCGTGTAAACGCTTATATTAGTGGGACCATATGGTGAATAAAATTTACTTTGCGATAAAAGCAACAAACATTGCACTTTTCGTTGAGGATCGTAAGTTGATGAATTTTGTTATGGTCCCATCTTAAATTATCGAAATGACCGCCATTTTCAAGATGGTCGCAAAATGGCTTCCATAAGATGGATATCTCTCTATATTTATTTTTCCTTTGCATACTCTTATAAACACAGTAAATTTAAAATCGCTATGCATTATATAAAGTTATGTGTTGATTGAAAAGGCTTGGAAGAAGTTTAATAGATACTAGCTCCTCTGAATCTTTGTTTTTCCCAGCATAGCCTGCAGCTGAAGTGTTGTTTTTTTTCGTGCGATAAATAGTTCAGCTCGTTTATGTACTTATGTGGTGCTAATAATGCTTGCTTAAAAAGTATGTAGGAGACATCAAGCTCGTCTATGTAGAGGAAATATATTCCTTAACATTGTTTGTACTCCTTGTCGAATTTCTATTTTTGTACTCCTTGTCAAATTTCTTTTCGTATTGTGTTTTGTGGCAGCATTTAGTTATTATAGCCATCTTGTTCAGCAATAAACCTAGCTGAATTTCAGTTGCGGCATGGCCGAGTGGTTAACGCGTCGAACTAGTTATCTATGATCGCAAGTCGCACGGGTTTAAACCCCGTTATTGGCAAGTCGTTATGCCCGTCAGCAACAAAATTTACACTCATTGCTCAATAATGGTTTGTTCGAAAGTATGTCTGTATGCTGCTGATAGCTACCTTCACAATGGAACTAAAATAAACTATGTATAAAACAAAAAAAACAACACTTAATTCAATTCATTAAATACCTAATTAAAGTTACTGTGGTACACGATAGTATTTAATTTTGAACTATACCACAAGGCATGTTTACTTACATCAAACTTTTAAAAGACAACTAGAACAATTAAATATCAATGGTTAACTAAGTGAGACGTGTTTTTTAAAACAATGGATAATTACCTAGCTTGAACTTGTTCTTCATTATTACTTGATGTCATTTGTTTTTACTTGATGTCATTTGTTTCTAATCAGATCAAGCCAATTTCCTGAAGATTTTTTTTCTAAAAAAATCCTATCGTTTGTAAAATAACATATAAGAGACAATTGATATTTGTCTATTGTAATACAATACATATATTGGGAACCAAAGAAATCTCTTATCGGATTTCAAAGATAATCATTCTTATTCGCAGAGGAAATAATAAAGTACAAAACATAAGTAGTATTTGTACTGAGTATTAATAGTTATATTTGGAAATTTCCTTTTCCGGCAAAATTAAGCTTCAGAACTATCTTTTGATAAATAAGTTTATGTAATATTTATCTATACAAAGAAGAAAATTATATTATTTTCAGATTTTGCAAGCACCAGAAGAAGTTTTGTTGTTGTTTTTTTGTTGTTGTTTTTTTGTTGTTGTTTTTTTGTGTTGTTTTTTTTTTGTTGGTGTTTATTTGTTGTTTTTCGTTGTTTTTTTTTGTTTGTTTTTTGAAGGGTGTATTGTTTTGTGTATGTAGTTTTTTTACATGAAGAATAAATCACACAGAACGTCTGTTTAGGATATTGATTATTTGAAAAGGTTAACACTTAAAGCAATCTTTCTAAAAATTGCAAAAATCATTGTTTTTTAATTGTTATATAAGCAAAAATCAATGATTTTTAATTGTTATATACTTGTAGCTATTTCAACGTTTACTTTAATGTGCCCAAAATACTGTGGCGGCGTGATCGAGTGGTAAACCCGTCGGACAAGTAATCTAAGTATTACAAACGCCATCAGAGGCAAGACGCTTTTCCTTGAACATGACACTTACACTCATTGCTTAGTACTAGTTGGTTCCAGGAACGGCTTCGTCGAAAGTGTTTCAATAAGCTTATAGCTTTCAACACAATCAAACTAAAATGAATAAGTATAAACTTAACTAACGATAACTTTATACAGCCCATTAAATAGATGTTTTACAACAAACACCGTCAATTGTACTTTTAAATGACGGTGTTTTACTTATGCTTTCAGTATCTAACAATACTCCGGAAAGTTCATACAAATTAAGCAGAAAGGCTTGTCTTAAACAGGTTGTCAGTAACGATTCAATTATCAGCAAGTATAAACCTATTTATCGGATTACAGAAGTAATTTACCTCCTAGAATGAATCGCACAGATTGCCAATAAAATGTGAACACTCATTGAATTGCTCGTACGGCATCTAAGTTTCAGATATTGCGACGAAAACGTTGCGAAAAAAATTCCTGTACTCAATATTTTACATCAAATGGTCAACAATAAGATAAAAACCATAGTGTTTAAACTGTTTGCATTGAATGCAGTTTTAACAGTCACGTACATAATGATAAGCTATATTTATTCAGTGTTGGGCGATAATTATGTATAAAGCATTGTGTCTTTATTCAAACTAATATTTATTTATCTTGGTCAGTTTTAAATAAAAGTGATTCTATCACAAACTATTCATATCGTTTGCGTTGGAGAAAGAATGAAGTCGTTATTTCAGACCGACACCTGAACTTAACTTGTTCAAATCTCTATCAAACTAGCAAATGAAAATTTGATTAACTTATACAGAATCCGATGATAGGAACAAAGCTATTTGAAGTTACCATTTCTTTATTTGTTATCAATATTTTGACTGGTTTCACCTATACTGGTGGAAAAGTTATTGTACAGTTTTATTTTGATAGTAAGACTTGTATTATTTCTTTATTTCTTTATTCATTCATTCATTCATTCATTCATTCATTCATTCATTTTTCATTTATTTATTTATTTATTTATTTTATTTATTTGTAATGGTGATGAGTATGTTGTTGTTATCAGTTTTCACTATTTTTGGTCGTTGCTGTTGCTGTTTCTATTGTTGTTTTGAAATACTTTAAAATTTTCACTTTCATTATGCAATGAGGAATTTCCTAAACTTCATCTCTCATAAAAAGTGTTTCAAATGTTTTTCCTCTGCAAATAAATCTTGAATAAAATCTAATGTCATGAAGAATTTACTCTTTGAATTAAGACATCTGTG
>NW_026863073.1:0-39483 GCF_026571515.1 Ruditapes philippinarum | reverse complement strand
TGTCTTCGCACGAATATGATTATTAGTGAATTTCCTTATACCTACCTAAATTTCAGGTAACAGTCTTCTATTATATTGATAAATACTGTATCACCATGTAACGCGTGTATAACAAACAAACAAAATCCTGAATTTGGTCTTTTGGAAATTCATCCCATTTTTTCATTCCAGAGTGTGTTCTACTTTCAGTATTGAAAGAAACCATTTTTTTTTAAATTGACATGAAAATATGCATGTAATATTACTATATTATAATATTAGTCCCCTTTTGTTACTATTTGTATATTTGTTACAATTATAACAGACTTTGATATTTCTATCATCTATCTTCTTCTGTTACTGAACATAACACAGTACAGTCATGTCACATAACATTTACAAGTCTTGTAAGTCTTGTTTTTGGGGAGGCTATGCCGATCCAATGTTAATAACTGTTCGTCAAATCTTACTGCCGCGGTAATCAGGTCACTGCCGCGGTAATTAGGTCAAAAAAATAGTACCTTGATCTTTTCTAAGCTGACTCATCACTCATTCACAGAACATTTACAATATGAAAAATATTTTCATTCTTTTAATTTCATATCTGCAATTTGTAAAGATAATAATTCTCTGAAAAATTCTTTAATTTTTGTTTAAATCACTACTCCGTGACGTCATACGGGCCGGGGTATTTTGGGGGAAAAGTAGCGTAAAAAATTTTTAGTTTTAAAAATTTAAATCAAAAATTTTTTTTAAAAAAAAGCAAAAATAAAATTTTGTAAAAAAATGCTTTTAATTTATGGCTTTTCTTTTTTATTTTTGAAAATAATTTTTTTACTAGCAGCGACGTTTGTTTTAGGGGTTTAATTAAAACTTTAAAACCCCGAATTTCCCCTTGTTTTTCCCCCCCGGTTTATTTGGAAAATTTTGAGAAAAAAAAAAATAAAAAAAAATGGCCGTATTCTCAATTTTCTTTGAAATTTCTTTTTTTTTTTAAAAAACCAAATTAAAAGCCCTTTAAAATATTTTTTAAAGACAAAAAAATTGTAAACTGTCGTTCTCAGAGCATGGATCAGGGTTGCGTGATAAACTAAGGAAAACTAACTTATTAGTACACCCCAGGAGGCTGTACGCGGAAAACGGTCATAAACCGCCTATATCATAGCTGTTAGTAAATATTTTGCATACATTTAACTAAAAATTCACTGATGGTGATGAGCATATAGTTTTTGAAACATTATATTCTTGAACCATTATCGCCGAAAAAAAAAACTATTTAACTACAAAACCCCTATAAGGACCTTCCGACAAAATTCCAGCACAATATTACATTTTACATTAGCAAAAATAAAAAAGCAATACTTATATTTTTCATCTTACATAATTCATTAATCAAACTTTTAACATAAAAGTATATTTGGCAATTGACAGATCCCTACTCTGATCTTTTATTTGTATAGGAATAAAATTTAAACATGTGCTCTTTTGTTTAGGAATATTTTGTAGTGAAAGTCTTATATATTCACTGATCTCATAATTAGAATTAGACAGGTCAGGGGATTTATACAACCAGTTGTTAACTTAACTATGCTCATTTTAATCCCAATAGAAACATTCAAATATTTGGGGTAAAAAACATGACCAAAGTACCTAGTAGTGTTTACCCGGTGGTGATCCCATTAAACTGATTATAGATTCGAATTGATTAGAAAACACAAATAGAAACATGTGTTTCCGTACAACAAAAATCGAAGTAAAGTGAACAGTTAATTGACAGAAATATGTGGTCAAATATGTTTTTTAACAAAGAAATAATTATTTCAGAGAAGACGCAAGATCAGTATGACCCCGTATTGTGTAATTAAAAAGTTTATTCAATTCTAGGGCATACATCATAATTTGATAGTCCATGTGTATAAAAATTCAAATTTTCAATACAGATTATGAGATACATAAAAAAATATTAAGAATAAGAAGCTTTAATTAAAAAAACAAAAAAAAAAAAAACCGCATACATATAAAATTTTAAGTCGAGTGCAAGTCATTAACATTGAATCTTACCCGAAACTTTAAGTTTGGGAAAAACGTTATTTGCCGCGCCTGAAGGGTGATTAAATGTTTATTTGAAAAATTAAAAAAAAACTTTTTAATGTTTGTGTTCTAAAATAATCGGGGCATAAAGAGGAATTTCTTATTATTTTACAACAGCTTTAAAAAATTTATACAGAAAAAATGGTTGTTGTTTTTTGTTTTGTTTTCAAAAAAAGTGATGGTTTTAAGTTTATTTATATCGGGCGCCGGAAATAACCCATAATTCCAGTTATACAATCTGGGACGTTTTTTTAAAGCGATTCTTTCCATGGAAGCCCATTCTTCTTCTTTGTTTTGGTAAAGGAACACAAATACCATCAAGGCAAATCCTTTCTGAATACGACAACAAAAAGGCATCTATTAGCGCCAAACCTCCAGAGTAAGTCACGACAGGTCAACCAATCACCTCTGGTACTTATGATGACTTGACTATGTCCTTCCGTGTGCCTTCTCCGCGACGTGCACGCCTCTGGAGGAAATGGAGAAGTTTCAACAAAAAACTTCCAAAAACACGCCATTTATAACATCATTCATAGCACTGACGGCTTCGATGTTCTCATCTATTTGCAGGAAATGGTCGACAGGGAAAACCCTACGTAATAACCGCACACCCTGTTTAACAACAGATTTTCCGCAGTAATATATTTTCAAGCTAGTGAGGTTTAAAAATACACAAGCTATCGATTAACTACCATTAGTTTGGTTGAGTGTTGGCGTTAAAAAAAGAAGATATAACTTCCTGATCAATTTTCACTTAGGTTGATTCAGTTTTGAATAAGCTTTGCAGATATGTATTTTTTCAAGAAATATTTAGCTTTAATATTATCCGACGCCGTCAGTAATGAAATGGGAATAATTTTCTGAAACGTGATTTTTTCGAGATTTGCTTCTGGAGAAGACAACCTTCTGTCCGTAGAGCATGAATATTAATACTCATCACAAGACAGTATCTTATTGATCTCCAATTATGGTACATCTAAACGTGTATAATTTTTTATGTTCAATAAAAATGTTGCATCACTTGCAGTTGTTATTATCATTCAATAATATTAAAATGACATACAAAGTATTTATGATGAACAGTCCTAGAATATTTTGACACAGGAACTTGAAATTCTATCAAATAATCAATATTAATTATAATATCCAAATATACCCCCTATATACTATAAAAAAATTTATAGTATATAGGAGGTATATTTGGATATTATAATTAATATTGGTTTTTTGATAGAATTTCAAGTTCCTGTGTTTGTGTTTTTTTTATAGTATATAGGGGGTAATATTTGGATATTATAATTAATATTGGTTATTTGATAGAATTTCAAGTTTCCTGTGATTTTGATAAGGAACCGTCAGTTGTAAAATGTTATTGTTATCTGATAATGAACAGTCGTCATACTTGCTGGTATGTCATTTATTATTGACAGTTTTAGGTTTTTCAAAATTTGTATGATTAACAGTCCCGAATGTAGACCTCAATGAAATGTTCTGGAATATTACAAAATGAATAGTCAACCACATTAACCATATATATGAATGGTTGAACACAACAGTAAGGATAAATAGCGCAATGTGCATATCTTTTTATTTTGGTAGCATATTTTAAGCAAAAAAGAAAAGACACTATAAGTCTGAAACATTCTCTCATAGCCTCCCCATCAGTACATTCAGTGCTTTGATTATTCAATGGAATTACTTTCCTTGCCAGGTAGGCATCAGTGAAAGCATTTTTATATTAAATATTTTTCCCCTCTTTTTAATTATGGACAGTGCATAAGATAATTATAATTATGCAAAAAATGGTTTACAAAACATTCGATAGCTAGTACTTAATCTGAATATAACATGACATGTGCGTAGGAATTATTTGGTAAGGTATCTGTAATGAGCACATTTTTTTTCGTGCGGAGCTTCTCAATTGCTGCATTGCAGCAACATTTGTACTTGTAAATAAATTGCTTACAATTAAACAGTTATTCATATCCATTGAAAACATGATTAATCACGGTCGACAATCGCTGTCGAAAAGTCTAACACAATAATTAAATTTAGTCAGCTATAATACGTATTCATTCATCATGATTGAAAACGACAATAATTCTGAAAAAAATATTGAGAAATAAGAAGGTTTATAACACTTATCTGAATAATCTGCTTCTCAAAACTTATCCTTTCTTAACTAGTTGCATGTATTAAACCTTTTTTGAGTGCATGTTTTCTAATGTACGTGTTCTTTTCTCTTAAATACAAAATAAGTGCCCCTGTCTTTTCTAGGCGTTATTTATTAATATGTTCACTTACTTCACACCTTATATGATATAGTTTGTTAACTTTCAGTTTTTGAAACACGAGATGATCAAAATCAATCATTATCGGATCGAATTTTATCAATTTAATCTCGTGTCTCGTGTCCAGAGTCCAAATTATCCTTATAAAATGCATATCTTACAACATATAGCCTAATCTTTATTTTCATTTCCAGAGTCCAAATAATTATATCAAATTGCCTTATAACCCCATATAGCTTCGTTTTCATTTTCAGAGTCCCAAATATCTATATATAAAATACATATCGTACTCTTATAGCCTGATTTTCATTTTCTTACAAAAAGAAAACACTGCCACTTTTTAATGATACTATATATTCATATTGTCGCCTCTTTTAGTGTGTAGAGTTAAAAACATAGCATATCTAATTAATATGGAGGTGAATTTTATTATTACCAAGAGTTTTAATAATTTAAGCAAATACATATTTTACAGAAGCTTGTTTTGAACGTAACAAAGATCTGGATACAGTATGATCCATCGGAAGCATAAATCACAAACAAAATTACATGAAAATTGCAGACTTGGTTTAAGGATATACATGAGGGAAACAAGAGGGCCATGATGGCCCTTATATCGCTCACCTGAATGTAAATACTTTTAATGACAAAAACTGTAAACGAAAACAGATATATTATCTAAATCTTTACCTGATAACATAAATGTTCATATTTGCATCTGAAATAGTGCATGTATAGTGCTTGTGTAAAAATAAAACTTGTTGCTATTGCTAAGAGAAAACAATAGTTACTAAAAAGTCACTGGTTTCTATAAAAAATAAATGGTTTCCAAAGTGCCTGCTATAAAATTCAATGGTAGAGTCACTCGTTGTTCTAATGAAAGTCAATTGGTGCCATGGAACGTGTCTGGTTGCTATTGAAGCCAATATTTGCTATACACAGTAAATAATTGATATGGAAACCTAATGGTTGCTATCAAAATTTAATGGATGATATGAGAGTCACCTTATTAACTATTTTACAGTCACTATTTGGTTCTATACAAATTTATTTTCACGTCTCGATTTGTCGTTGGACAGCCTATCGCTTATTGAAACACTCTCAGAATCCGTTACTGGAACCAACCCGTACCTACCAGCACATGCACAGCTGTAAAGTTTCTTGTATAACAAAGGAAACACACAGGCTTGCCCCCGACAAAGCGCGCTTTGAAACCCACGCCGTGTCACCGTCAGCCAATCCTTAGAATTACCTAGCCTCCGACACGCCCACGCTTACACACACTCGGCCACAGCCCGCCATCATTTGCATTCTGTTTCACTATTTGCTATGGAAGTCAATGGATGAAGGACTATGGTTTCCATGAAAGTCAATGTTACCATGGAAAACATTCAGGTGTGTCTATGGTAGTCAATGGTTGCCAAATAGGTCACTGATTTCTATGGAAAATCGAATGCTGCTATTGCAAGTTACTGGATGGTACGAAAAGTTCTTTAGTGCTGAAGAAGTTAATTGTTGTTGCTATGAAAAGTCAATGGTTGCTATGAGAGTCACTGGTTGCTATGGGATTTCACTTGTTGTTATGAAAGAATATGGTTGCTATGGAAAGTCAAGGTTGCAATAGAAAGTTACTGGTTGCTATAAACGACTATATTGCTATAGAAGGTGTCCATGGAAAGTCTCAGGTTGGAAGTCAATAGTTGCTATGGCAAGTCAATGGGTAATAAGTGAGTCATTGTTTGCTATGGAAGTCACTGGTTGTTATGAAAGTAAATGGGTGCTATGGAAAGTGTCTGGTTGCTTTCAATTCAATGATTGCGATGGAAACCCAATGGTTGGTATGGAAATTTAATGGATGCTATGAGTGTCACTAATTGCTATTTGAAGTTACTGTTTACTATGGAGTCAATGGTTGTCGCAGACAGTTACCGGTTGCATTTGAAGACTTTGTTGCTATGAAAATTAGATGTTGCTATGAGAATTCAGTGGCTACTTTGGAAAGTGAATGGTTGCAAAATAGGTCACTGGTTTCTATGGAAAGTCAAATGTTGCATTGGTAAGGTATTGGATACTAAAAAAGTCGTTAAGTGCTAAAGAATTGCATGGTTGCTATGAAAAGTCAATGGTTGCTATGAGAGTCTCTTGTTGCCATGGAATGTCACTAAGCTTAAGCCTCTATAGCATTATAGAAGGAGATCTTGTTTTAGTATTTACTAAATTTGTATATGGAAAATCAATGACCCCCTTGAGCGGAACCACTTTTTACCCCACAAACTTGGTAGACAGCCACTCGAAGATGTTTTATGTTACATATCTAAGCTCTAGCTCGTTGTGTTAGGTTTTTGATTTCTGACGTTTTATCTGCACAAAAGATCAGAGACAGGTGAGCTGAAAAGTGCAAACAAAATTAAGTCAAGCATGACGCCCCGCCTCTCTTTCACAGAATATACAGATATAAAAACCGCGCCTCTCCCTAAATAAAACATGGCACACCTTCTTACATTTTTACTTCTTAATCAATTTTAATAATTTTGGTATCAAATGACAGATTGCTTCATAAGTTTTCTATGAACTCTAAATTAATAAATTATTTTTGTTTTAAAGTGTATCATTTTTTTTCATCTGAAAACTTCACTCTCGAATTCGGTAACCCCTCCAAAATATTTTTGTTTCTTAATCAATTTTGATGATTTTGTATTCAAATAAAAGATTGCTAGCAGTGCCTGAAATGAAAACCTGAAAATCACACTATGAATTCTGTAAAAACACAGCGCCCCCACTTACGTTTTATTTATTGATCCATGTTAAAAATTCTATTATCAGATAAAAATATTAAAAACAACTATTTATAAAGAACTATTAAAAAATTTGGGATTTTTTTGGTTCCTTTTCCTCTCTTCAAACCACACGATCCCTTAAGATACTAATTAATCAATTAAAAAAGAATGCTATAGAGACCTTAATTTTCAAGTATAATAAACGACTATTTATTTATACTGATTAACACTTATTTAAGATTGCACATATGTGTTAAAAAGTATTTTCTTGATTTCGCAAAGGAAATCTCGGCGCCCGCTTTAAAATCCTTATTTTTCATAGAGGAGTAGGATAGTTTATATTTGAATAATATATTTGTATTTTCTCTGGCGGATTTTTAAAACAAAATACTTTACAAGAGTTTATGTTTATAACTTTAAATTATTGTATGTTTTTTTGTGTGTTTTTTTCTGGCCTCAACATCATTTAGGGTGACCCCATTTATTCTCCCCGACCAAATTATATCGGGGGACCATCCCATACTGACCTTACAAAATTCTCTTGTTTATATACTGTTACACATATAACAAAATTAATATACATGTTCATAACTGAACACTTTGATTTAAAAAAAAGTGTGGGCTGTTTACCTTCCTAAATAATGACACATTTTAACTGAATAAATAATTTGAAAAAAAAATAGATGATTGGGATTGGGAGTGTTTGTACTATCGATATTTTCAATGGCAGTGAAACAAAAAGAACATAAAAATTGATTCTGAGGTTTTACATGTATGTAAAAAATAATTTGTTGATAAACTTATATTGAAAATTTTGAAGTTCACTATTTTATGTTAGTATTCTATTAAATTAATTCAGTAGTATATTGGTTTTGAAAATATGCTAAATCTATGATGTATTATCGTTATTTAGGCCGATAATCATTTTTAAAGATATTTCTTTTTCTCGTTGCCTTTTGAACTCAATTTGTTAAAAACCCCGCTAAGTTTCAGCTAGCGTTTTAGATTATGTACATAATAAAGTCACGTGTAACTTTTTACATAGGCTCGTGTCATAGGCTCGTGTTCAACGTGCAAATAATGGTGTTTGCTTTTAAATCTCAAAGGAAATTTCCTTACAATAAAATCAGTTAAATCACTCCATAGTAAATGATGATCATAAGGCCATCCTAGAAAAAATGTTTGTTTGCAGTGCTCCAACCGACCCATGAAAATGGCCCATACTCTTATTTTTGTTTTGCCACCGAGGAGATTTTGTTATTGCGATCCTTATGCAAACGAACTTTTCCCTTCAATTTTTTAGATAGATTTTAAACTGTGAAGTAGAAGAGAAAAGAATTGTATCCCCAAACCAAAATTAATCATTGATATTTAACAAAATTTTAACCCCGAACATCGGCGATTTCACATTCGCAAGAAACCCTTATTTCGAAAGGGGGAGAATCTAGTAGATATGCATTTGTCTGTATAGGAATGGGGAAAATATTAGACTTGATTTTGTGCGTTTTTTTTAACAAAGTCAAATTGTTTTCAAATTTTCTAATAAAAATATCTTTTCTGATGTACAACATGTCACAGAGCTTTAAAGGATTAAAATAAACGTTTAACGTCATGTTTGAATATCATAGTATTTTTATGATTATCTTATTTTATCTACCTAATAAATAATGTGCCAATAAGCCAGTCTATAGTCGATCGTTTTAAAACCTGTTGCGACCTGTCTATATTCTGAACAAGTGGTATCACTAAAATATGCAATGGATTTTGGCGCTACGGACATAACGGAAATATTTTTTGCAAAACATGCAAAACGTGTGCGGCATGTTTTTCATTTAGGTAATTAACATTTAAGTTACAAAACAGAATAATTGAGTGAAATAAGTACGCTTATTTTCAAACGTATCACACATATTTGCAATAGGTTATTTTGCAGGATTCTGTGACCGACGATTGTTCTCTTTTGCCTAGATTTTTTATAACATTCTGTGGTCCAATACCTAGATTCTAGGCGAATATGCAATCTTTTGTTTATTCAAGTAGTTTAATCGTTTATAAATAAGTAAACAATACGTAACAATGATTCTCTTACACACCGTGTGAAGCTGTACACGATCATTCTATTCAAGCCACTAAACGCTGCTTATATGTACACATAATTGTATCTTCACGAAGGTTTAACACATATAAAGTTTTGGTCTTTATAGTGGACATATTAAATCAGAATAAATTTTGAAACGAAGCTTATAAATTTATGTTTAGTATAGAAGCCAAATTTAATTGCAACTTTGTTGCAAAATAACATACATGTATCAATGGATGTGAAAATGGACCACTGTCTGGAACTAGGCCGCATAGTGTATATACATATTTTTACACATACACAAAAAATACCAGAAGAACATTATTATTTAACTAAATCAATTCAAATAATTTTGGCTTTGACAGAAATTAAGGTTTCACTAAAATTTGTTGAGTAGTGAATTTTTTCGCGGGAAAATTGCTGAAAATTTATCGGTCATTACTTTTATATAAGTTACACCTGTCATTTCATTATAAGAATAATAATTATCAATTTTATTTCCTTTTCCTGAGTTGTAAATTAATGGCAAAAATTTACAAACCATACGCTGATTTTTGCTTTATTTTCATTCCTTGTAATTGGCCGTTTATAAGATAATAATTATTATACACAATTATTAATTAATATTACTCGAATCTTGAATCTTTCGAGATCAACTTTTCCTAAATGTTTAGTACATGTTTCTAAAGTGTAAATTTATCGAAATATTTTCGCTCACCTAGGGGCATGCTGCTTTAATATTATACTTGCTAGTGAATGCAGTTAACTGGGAGAATATGATTTTGTAGTAGGCGAGACCATCTACATTTTCAAGTGTATCCCTTTTATTTAAACAAGAGCTGTCGGTAGGACAGCATGCTCGACTATTCTAAGTGCTTGATAGTAAAAGAGCCTTGATAATGTTAAATTTTTTAAGTTCACAAAAGGGCTAATTTTTTTTTGATAAATTCATGTTATAGGCCTTAGAGAGAGACTAATTATACAGTATTGGCTTGACTATTTGGAAGGTAATGTCACAAGGGTGTTTTATTGTGTAAAATAATACTAATTAGTCCTATGAATACATAAATTTGACAGAAAAGGTACAAAGGCTTGTTATTAAGATGTTTTATCAAGTAAATCACTGCTTTATTATGAATGCATAAAATTGTCCCAAAAAAGGCACAAACCCTTTAGTAGTTATTGAGATAACAGCTTACAAGCAAAACTTTACCATGAATTTCTAAGTTGAAAAAGGGAAGAAAAATCAGCCTAAATGCAAGATAGAATTATGGATCTTTGTCAGTGACCTACAATAATGACCCTAAATGCATATGTGAAGTTTTAAATAAATACCTTTAATAGTTATTGAGATATGTAAAAGTTGCATGTAAAAATTAACCAAGAGACTAAGTAGAAAAGGGGATATGAATCAGCCTTAATGCAAGATAGAGTTATGGAACTTGGTCAGTGACATACATTTATGACCCTCCAATTATGACCCTAAGTGCATGTGTAAAGTTTCAAGTAAATATCTTTGAAGACCTTTAACCTTTTACCAAAATTTCTAAGTTTCAAAGGGGCAAATAATTCTGCAAATATTGCAGGCAGAGTTATGCAATTTTGCAAACTGATGTACATTGTTACTATAAAAAAGTATTTTAAATTTCAATTGAATATCTCAAGCAATAATTGAGATATTTGACATTACAAAAAATCTTTAACCAAAATTTCTAAGTTCCAAAGGGGCATAATTCTGTCAATATTGTAGGCACAGTTATCCAACTTGTCAATCTGATGTACCTTGTTACTATAAATAAGTATTGTAAGTTTCAATTGAATATCTCAAGCAATAATTGAGATATTTGACTTTACAAAAAACTTTAACCAACATTTCTAAGTTAAAAAGGGGCATAATTCTGTCAATATTGTAGACAGAGTTATCCAACTTGTCAATCTGATGTACCTTGTTACTATAAATAAGTATTGTTAGTTTCAATTGAATATCTCAAGTAATAATTGAGATATTTGACTTTACAAAAAACTTTAACCAACGCAGACGCCGACGCGGACGCTGACGCCGACGCCGACGCCGGGGCGACTACAATAGCTCTCATATTCTTCGAATAGTCGAGCTAAAAGGAGACCTCACACCCCCAAAATAAATGAATAAAAAATAATCAGAGCTAGAAGAAATACTCAGTCATTAGTCATTTAATTTGAAATATTTACATTCCAACCAGATTAATATTTGCAGGATAATTATTTTATTCGATAGTAATGAGAAGTGGTATTGATACACTCCTCCCTTCTTTGTGCACTTAATAGTTTTTACATTTTGAAGTCCGGACAAGTTAATGCAATCTTAGGTTGTCATCAAACCAGGTAGTAAATCTTTATTTTTCCAAACAAAACATCTCGTAGTTGTAGTATAAATTACATTTTCAAATAACTCTTGGAATTAGGGTCGGAACACTACAAAAAAAGTCATGTTTAAGGATGGCCTTACCACTATAGTAACTTTTAAATAAAGAAAGAATTTTAAACTTAAACTCAAGTTATTATTGAAAATAAAAAAAATATGAATTTATTTACCTCTAACTTTTCTTTTTCGGATTCGCAATTCCTGTAAAAACAATGAAAGATACATTAATAATATTCATGAGGGTTGTTGTTAATGAAACATTTTAGCGTTATTTCTTTAAAAATGTAAGGCAACTAGTGTTTTGTAATTGTTAATGAATGGTTTCAATTTTGATTTTTTTATAGTACTGTTCCATATACAGGGTACCCTAGAGCTTGATTTGTGCACGACGCTAGGCCACTTAGATTAATTGATCTTTTTTAAGGGCAACACATTTTTCATTTATTACTGTAATGACCAGTGCTTAGGTAGTTGGCATGCAGCATTGCCTAGTCAAACCTCTAAAACCCGGTTTTAAAAATTTTCCACCCCCCTTTGGGTCAACAATGACCCCGCCCCGGGTAGGAAATTTAGTATGCAATAAAACAAGTCAAAACATCTGGGAAAAACTCCCCAAAATCCCCGAAAAATAAGATTTTGTTTAATGTTTCATAAACCCTCAAGCCCCCCAAAACATTTTAAAAATTTTAAAACCCCGGTTTAAAAAATTTTTCTATTAAAAGGGGGTCTTTTAAATTATGTATTTTTTCTAGCATTGCCAAATAGTTGATCTATGCAATTGTCATTTTTCTTTTTGGGCCAAAATACCCACCCCTGGCGGCCATTAATTTTTGCAAAAGATTTTTTGTTAATACAAAGTCTTTAACACATTTTTTTTAAATAAACAAACCCTTTCCCAAAATTAGAAAGAAAAACCGGGTTTATCTAACTTTATTTGGGTTCCCCCCCGGGGGGGTTTTTAAAATTTTTTTTTATTTAAATAAAAAGGAAAAAACTTTGAATTTTTTTCTGCCCAGATTTTTTGATATTTGCATTCCCAAATGCGTATTTTGATTTTTTCAAAGAAAATCATTCCCCTGAGCCCAAGATTGCCCCGCCCTGCTCCCTTCAGTAAACTTTTTTAATTTTAGAATATGTATTTTAAAATAAATATTAGTTTCTTGTATGAAACATGTCAAACCATAAAACCTTTTTTCCAATTCGCATTGTGAAAATTTTAAAAGTGACTTAACTTTTTGTTTGCCAGTTTTCTAGAAGAGTCTTGTTTTTGGGGTTTAACCCCTAGTTTAAATAGTTTTTTAAAAAGAAAAAAAAAAAAAAAATTTTAAATATATAAAAAAAGTGAAAAAATTGTTTTTTTGTATAAGGACCAGAAGAACTTTTGTTTCTAGTTTCGCGTATATGTTCATTTTTGCTATTATTATAAGATGAGAAAACATATATCGCCCGTAGATGTTTTGCATCTATGTTTTTCTTAATGATGTGATTAATGCTTCCGAGGGATCACTTTGTTTCCAGTATTTTTTACAACAGCAATTAAGGGCGTCAGGGGCCAAGTTGTTATGAAATTTGACTTCAAATTTCTTGCCCAAAACCGTTTTGCTTCGACCCCTACATTTGAAGAAGCTCGCAAGCATGCTTCCGGAACATCATTTGTTCTATTCATGTGCCCGGTCGTGTCTGAATTAATGCACGAAGGGGCATCTGAGGTCTTTCTCTACCACTTAAACTGAAACGCTATATGACCTCTACTGTTTTGGCTACGTTATCCCTTACCAATACAAATAAACAAATAAAGACTACAAGTTAAAGTGTGGAAAAAAATGTTGCTCATAAACAATGCATTTGATAGAGTAGGTTTTATTAGTAAATGTGAATTACTGAAAACGAACCTTGTGTGACTTTGAACTTGAAGATGTGAACACATCTGAGAGCTTCCGAAGACCTTTTTGGAAAATGGATTCTTTGGAAACAACACGGCCGCTCATATCAGACCGAGCACCACAAGCCCCACTTAAAACATCTTCTTTAGTTTCTGCACCAGCCTTGTCGATGGCTGATAAAGCGACTTCTTTTGCATTACGAATATCAGAGACAGCTTCACTTATCTGTCCATCCATATCGTGTTTTGCCACGGCAATATATTGTTTTGCCTGTTCCCCGGCTGTGTTTATTTCAGATATACCATCAGCCGTTTTCCCAGCAATGTCTTGTGTTGCCTGTTCCCTGACTTTGTTTATTTCAGATATACCATCAGATTTCTTCCCAGCAATGTCTTGTTTTGCCTGTTCTCCGGCTGTGTTTATTTCAGATATACCATCAGACGTCTTCCCTGCAATGTCTTGTTTTGCCTGTTCCCCAGCTGTGTTTATTTCAGATATACCATCAGACGTCTTCCCAGCAATGTCTTGTTTTGCCTGTTCCCCAGCTGTGTTTATTTCAGATATACCATCAGACGTCTTCCCAGCAATGTCTTGTTTTGCCTGTTCCCCGGCTGTGTTTATTTCAGTTATACCATCAGCCGTCTTCCAGCAATGTCTTGTTTTGCCTGTTCCCCGGCTGTGTTTATTTCAAATATGGCATCCCTTCTCTCTTCAGAAAGTGTTTGCTTTAACGCTGTTCCAGCGTTTTCAACATCAGCTAAAGTGGCATCCTTCAATTCACCAACATCTTGTTTTAATTTATGTAGTACAGCCAATGCTTTCTCGTCGAGTTTACACAATGACTCTGCTGTTCTTTGGTCAAGTTCAGTTAAAGCTTTTTTTCTTTTCTCAAGGAGTGACACTGTGTCTCCCTGGCTTATGTGTATTGTGTTGTTTTTTAACTGTAAAGTAAAATATTTATATGAGTGTAATATACCTATAAACGTTTTACTTATAAAACATTGTGTTTGTTGTGTCTAGTTTTACAGTTTATCAGTAAACAACTGATTTCGACTTAGAAATGAATGAATAGTTCAATAAAAATTAATCACTGAAGACAATTGCACTTTCATTATTTTTCATAACAACTTTATTAGGTTTTGTATATCTTGGTGCCCTATATAACTTAACTATTTTGAATAATTTTATTATCTAGAGAACATATATACGACATGGTTCGGAAATAAACAAACATTGTACAACTAATTGATGTAATATTTTGCATTTCAGATCCTTTTTTTATTTGTCAATGCCCCACATGTTCGCTTAGTATTTCTTCATTTTGTATGATTTAAAGATGTTTATTTTTCCGTTTGATAATAAGGCTACACTCAATGTATACAATTTTAGTTTTTGGACTCAATCGTTCAGTAAACAATTTTATTAAATAGTTAAACTGACATTATTTATTGGACAATGTACAGTACGCTCACCGCGGGTTTTGCTTTTTCCGCGATACCACCGCGGACGATTTTTTTTTATCGCGGACAAACGCGGGGGTTCGTCCGCGATGAGAAGCCTAATTTCCCCGCGATCCCCGGTGTTCAGTTGTTTCCACCGCGGACAAAATTCTGACGACCGTTCTTCATTTATCGATAAAATCAGTCACCCGTTTCCCGCGGGGGAACGCCATGGTCAGTTGGTCAGTATAAATTAACCTCCAAAAATAATAGACGTTTTATTATTTTTTTAACGTCATCTTTTTTACATTAAATGCGACTCTTGTCGCGTTGACTGTCTTAAGGAAGACATTTTACAGTGTAGAAAGTTATGATTTAGACCAATTTATGACTTCAGCTATTGCTAGATTTTTTCTGAGAATGAGATAACTGTCGAATATGTTTATATAAATCTTTTAATTTAGATTAACGAGCCAATGAAAAACATTTGCTCCATTAGGTAATTTTGAGAACAACTCGGAACTTCAAAGCATTTTCAATTTATAGTAACAAACAATACATATAATACATTAAAGAAAGCACATGTGATGCCACTTTCACACGTCTAAAATGCATCTTTGTTTGAACAGACAACGAAAAAGCTTGTTTATTATTCCAGCGCTCTTGATGTATGATAACTATATATAATAAGCACCAAACGCGTTAAAAACAAATTCCGCACCCATTAAAAAAATAATAATTAGGCTGCCTTTTACAAATTATAAAATTACATTATTATCCTCGGAATTAATTTCAATGAAAACTTAATATAATAAATACAAGAAAGCAAAGACAATTACGTTCAATTGTATGTACTTAAAACTACATGTTGTCTACAAATACTATTATTCCTATGAACAATAATATCTTAAGATGAAATTAAAATGAAATATTTTTAACTTGAAAATCGGTCGATGGAAGTTCTTAGAAAATAACTGCCATGTGCTCGTTTGCCTTATATACATGTATGTACATGTATACTGTTCATAACAAAATAACTAAAGTATAACGTCAAGTTTAACAAAATTCTGAAAAAAAAATCTATAAAAAAATAAAAAAGAACAAGCAAACAAACTACTAAAACAAAAATGAAAATAAACTTCAACAGTTGATACAAACTTCAAAACATATACATTACGCTCACACCTGTAATTAGATAAATCAAAATATCATTTAATGTATATTTTGGTGAAATAAACACTTTCTTTTAATGTTCCAAATAAAATATAAGACTTTATGATCAACATGCAAACGCATCTGACAATTGAAAGAGACGTCCTGGAATATTGCCTGAATAAAATTGTTGAGGGTTACGTGTTCAAAGCTTTTAAATAAGAAACAAAAGCTGGCATATAAATTGTTGTAGTATCTTTTTCATAAATGTCATATGCCAAATTTTTCATTATTTGACTTCAAGTTTCTCACTACCATGAAGTTGCGACGACAATGATTTATCTTGATGTCGAATACATATTATACATTACCCAACACAATAACAAGAAGAAGAACAAGAAAAACACTGCATTTGTACATGTACTTTTATTACAACAAAAAAGAAAGAAAACAAACAATTTTTACATATAGTTACATGTATATGTACAGTACAAGTTACATGTATATGTACAGTACATGTTACAGTACATGTACGTACGTATACTGATGTTTAAATACAGTAATTAATTTTTAAAATTTAAGGTTTCCACCGCGTTGACCGGTGTTTGACCGCCGCGTTCCTCCGCAATTTACCACTGCGTTCCGCGGGGGAAACGGTTTCAGCCGCCGATTTATGTCCGCGGTGGTGAAAATTTTCTGTCCGCGGGGTCACGCGGACAATATCTGAGCAAATTTTCGTCCGCGGTAAACCTCATCCGCGGGGTCACGCGGGTTTTGAAAAAGTCGCGCTGAGCGTACTGTATCTGAAATCAATATGACCCTTTATTAACCCATAACTTCATGAGCATTTTGTGAAAAATGGCTATTTTCACTGAAAAGTCTCCCGTTACAAGTTCAAATTGCTATAATACTATAAAAACTGCTTCAATACTAATCAAACTTGGCACAAATGTTTATTGGACCATTGCCTTTGCAACAACATGCTCAGGCTTAAATTTTCTGTTACCATGGCAACGAGGGGAAATCTCAAAATTGCCAAAAAAAATTACTTTGCGTTGATTTTTTCCATCAAAATTGATTTCAAAGTGCTGCATTTTCTCAATGGATTGAGATAGAGTCAAATGCTTTTCAGCGTTAGTTACACGTTACTTATGATCAATCCGGGGTCACTTTTAGCCTCTAACAAGTCCAAAATTTTCTTGGCGATGAGGGGGGCTGCCACCCTCTTTAAACCCCCCAAACAGAAGGGGGCACATCCCCCTTCTGGCAAGCCCCTGATGTATCTTTTGGTTTGGGGCCGCGCCGAAAAAAAGTGGTCACTTTTTTAACAACATTTCTCAAACAAAAACAAATGTTGGGGGCCTAAATAAGGCATTCTTTCTCCATTTGAGACAACACAAGGGGGGGGGGGGGGTGAAAAAGGCGTTAAAAGGCGTGTATATCGCGTAATTGGTTAACAGAAAATGACGAAAATGCTTGGAATTACACAAAATCGAGTTTTTTTCATGTTTAAATATGGTCTGTCATATAAATTTGAAGAAGAATTGTTGTTTTGAAGATTTTTTGATTTTTTTCATTAACAGAAAATGATGAAAATGCTTGAAATTACACAAAATCGAGTTTTTTCATGTTTAAATAAATTTGAAGAAAAAATGTTGTTTCGTAGATTTTTTGATTTTTTTCATTAATATTCAAGTCAAACGAGGGAAATAATAAAGGAAAAGGCTTTTAGGATTACCCCTCCCCCCACACACACACAAACACATGCATTTCAAATTTGATGGTAAAAAAGAACTCCAAGATTAAAGTGAATTTATGTTTTGAGAATTGAACCCTACCAAAAACAAGAATGCATTTGTGAAAAATACTATGCCACTAACGCAATTATATAACATAAGTAGATTTCTGTTATAAAACAATTGAGCCGCGCCATAAAAAAACAACATAATGGGTTTGCGACCAGCATGGATCCAGATCAGCCTACGCATCTGCGCAGACTGATCAGGACCCATGCTGTTCGCTATCAGTTTCTCTACTTGTTATAGAGTTCGTTAGCGAACAGCATGGATCCTGATCAGACGGCGCGGATGTGACAAGACAGACCGATTAAATTTATAAAAAGGAAACGTTAAGATTTGTTCAAATATTTCTTTGTTTGCTTTTTGAAAAAGTAATAAGTCGATCGTTGTCCCCACCCGGCGGTGGTTCTTGTTTAATTTGAACGCCACAACTCAGCAAAAATCATTCAACAGGAAATCCCGTTTTATATATGCAAGTACTTGAGCTAACAAGAAATTCTGTAAATTTTCATACATTGTCCTGGTAAAACTTAAAATATCATTAAAGGGACCGACCTCTCGCCAAAATTATTGACATGGAAAATGCCAAACAAAAATAGATAATTCATTCTTTCTGTTAAATGTGGATGAAATGGCATTAATATTTTTTGAGAAATCAGACGGACGATAGAGAAGTGATCACTTTTTGTTGCCGCCATTGTGTAGAAGGCGAAACAAAAACGCGCCCCTGGAACTAAAAGTTAGAATTTCCCGCGGAAATCTACACCACTGAATCTTAATATGTGCCACCGTATAGTAATTCTGTTAAAATATTTAAACCGATTTAGACTGGTCCACCAGGACACATGCAGGTTACATTTTTATGTAAAAAATGTAGACTTAAAGTCAAACCAAGCAATCATATTTAATTTTTATTGTATTGCTATTTTAGTGGTACTTAATTTTGTGTTGGTGGCGTATGTAATGTTGATGATTAGATATAGCATTATTTTTTTGCAAAACAATAAAAGGGTGCGGCATTGGCAGTGATGATTGAGGTCTAAGTGGTTGTGTTGGTGGCGTAGGTGATGTTGTTGTTTACAGTTTTAAAAACAAACAAAAGGTTACTGTGGTATCTGTACGCTGAGTGTTGTGATGATGGTGGTCTAAGCGGTTGTGTTGGTGACGTAGGTGATGTTGTTGTTTACAGTTTTAAAAACAAACACAGGTTACTTTGGTATCCGCATGCTGAGAGCTGTGATGATGGTGGTTTAGGTGGTTGTGGTGGTGGCGTGGGTGATGTTGTTGGTTACAGTTTTGAAAACAAACAAAGGTTACTGTGGTATCTGCACGCTTAGAGCTGTGATGATGGTGGTCTTAGTGATTGTCTTGATGTCGTAGGTTGTGTTGTCTTTTACAGTTTTGAAAAGAAACAAAGGTTACTGTGGTATCCGCACGCTGTGAGCAATGATGATGGGGATCTTAGTGGTTGTGTTGGTGGCATAGGTGAGTTTGTTGTTTACAGTTTTGAAAACAAACAAAAGGTTACTGTGGTATCTGCACGCTGAGAGCTTTGATGATGGTGGTCTTAGTGGTTGTGTTGGTGGCGTAGGTGATATTGTTCTTTACAGTTTTGAAAACAAACAAAGGTTACTGTGGTATCCGCACGCTGTGAGCAATGATGATGGTGGTCTTAGTGGTTGTGTTGGTGGCATAGGTGATGTTGTTGTTTATAGTTTTGAAAACAAACAAAGGTTTTTGTGGTATCCGCACGCTGAGAGCAGTGATGATGGTGGTCTTACTGATTGTGTTGGTTGTGTAGGTGATGTTGTTGTTGTTTACAGTTTTGAAAACAAACAAAGGTTACTGTGGTATCTGTACGCTGAGTGCTGTGATGATGGTGGTCTTAGTGGTTGTGTTGGTGGCATAGGTGATGTTTTTGTTTACAGTTTTGAAAACAAACAAAAGGTTACTGTGGTATCTGCACGCTGAGAGCTTTGATGATGGTGGTCTTAGTGGTTGTGTTGGTGGCGTAGGTTATGTAGTTGTTTACAGTTTTAAAAACAAAAAAAAGGTTACTGTGGTATTCGCACGCTGAGAGCTTTGATGATGGTGGTCTTAGTGGTTGTGTTGGTGGCGAAGGTTATGTAGTTGTTTACAGTTTTAAAAACAAACAAAAGGTTACTGTGGTCTCTGCACGCTTAGAGCAGTGATGATGGTGGTCCTTGTGCTTGTGTTGATGACATAGGTGTTGTTGTTGTTTACAGTTTTGAAAACAAACAAAGGTTATTGTGGTGTAAGCATGCTGAGAGCAGTGATGATGAGTGGTCTTAGTGGTTGTGTTGGTGGCGTAGGTGATGTTGTTGTTTACAGTTTTGAAAACAAAAAAGGTTACTGTGGTATCAGTACGCTGAGAGCAGTGATGATAATGGTCTTAGTGGTTGTATTGGTGGGGTAAGTGATGTTGTTGTTTACAGTTTTGAAAACAAACAAAGATTACTGTGGTATCAGCACGCTGAGAGCAGTGATGATTGTGGTCTTAGTGGTTGTGTTTGTGGCGTAGGTGATGTTGTTGTTTACAGTTTTGAAAACAAACAAAGGTTACTGTGGTATCCGCACGCTGAAAGCAGTGATGATGGTGGTCTTAGTGGTTGTGTTGGTGACGTAGGTGATGTTGTTGTTTACAGTTTTGAAAACAAACAAAGGTTACTGTGGTATCAGCACGCTGTGAGCAGTGATGATGGTGGTCTTAGTGGTTGTGTTTGCGGCGTAGGAAACGTTGTTGTTTACAGTTTTGAAAACAAACAAAGGTTACTGTGGTATCTGCACGCTGAGAGCAGTGATGATGGTGGTCTTAGTGGTTGTGTTGGTGACGTAGGTGATGTTGTTGTTTACAGTTTTGAAAACAAACAAAGGTTACTGTGGTATCTGCACGCTGAGAGCAGTGATGATGGTGGTCTTACTGATTTTGTTGGTTGCGTAGGTGATTTTGTTGTTAACAGTTTTGAAAACAAACAAAGGTTACTGTGGTATCCGCACACTAAGAGCTTTGATGATGTTGGTCTCAGTGGTTGTGTTGGTGGCGTATGTGTTGTTGTTGTTTAAAGTTTTGAAAACAAACAGAGGTTACTCTAGTATCTGCACGCTGAGAGCAGTGATGATGGTGGTCTTAGTGGTTGTGTTGGTGGCGAAGGTGATGTTGTTGTTTACAGTTTTGAAATCAAACAAAGGTTACTGTGGTATCCGCACGCTGTGAGCAATGATGATGGTGGTCTTAGTGGTTGTGTTGGTGGCATAGGTGATGTTGTTGTTTACAGTTTTGAAAACAAACAAAGGTTACTGTGGTATCCGCACGCTGAGAGCAGTGATGATGGTGGTCTTAATGGTTGTGTTGGTGGCATAGGTGATGTTAATCTTTACAGTTTTGAGAACAAACAAAGGTTACTGTGGTATCTGCACGCTGTGAGCAATGATGATGGTGGTCTTAGTGATTGTGTTGATGTCGCAGGTTGTGTTGTTTTTTACAATTTTGAAAACAAACAAAGGTTACTGTGGTATCCGCACGCTGAGAGAAGTGATGATGGTGGTCTTAGTGGTTGTGTTAGTGGCATAGGTGATGTTGTTGTTTACAGTTTTGAAAACAAATAAATGTTACTGTGGAATCATCACGCTGTGCGCAGTGTTGATGGTGGTCTTAGTGGTTGTGTTGGTGGCGTTAGTGATGTTGTTGTTTACAGTTTTTAAAATAAACAAAGGTTACTGTGGTATCCGCACACTGAGAGCAGTGATGATGGTGGTCTTAGTGGTTGTGTTGGTGGCGAAGGTGATGTCGTTGTTTACAGTTTTGAAATCAAACAAAGGTTACTGTTGTATCCGCACATTGAGAGCAGTGATGATGGTGGCCTTAGTGGTTGTGTTGGTGACGTAGTGGATCTTGTTGTTTACAGTTTTGAAAACAAACAAAGGTTACTGTGGTATCCGCACGCTGAGAGCAGTGATGATGGTCGTCTTAGTTGTTGTGTTTGTGGTGTAGTGGATGTTGTTGTTTACATTTTTGAAAACAAACAAAGGTTACTGTGGCTGAGAGCAGTGATGATGGTGGTGTAAGTGGCTGTGTTTCTGGCGTAGGTGATGTTGTTGTTTACATTTTTGAAAACAAACAAAGGTTACTTTGGTATCCGCACGCTGAGATCAGTGATGATGAGTGGTCTTAGTGGTTGTGTTGGTGGCGTAGGTGATGTTGTTGTTTACAGTTTTGAAAACAAACAAAGGTTACTGTGGTATCCGCACGATGAGAGCAGTGATGATGGTGTTCTTAGTGGTTGTGTTGGTGGCGTAGGTGATGTTGTTGTTTACAGTTGTGAAAACAAACAAAGGTTACTGTGGTATCCGCACGCTGAGAGCAGTGATAATGAGTGGTCTTAGTGGTTGTGTTGGTAAAGTAGGTGATGTTGTTGTTTACAGTTTTAAAAATAAACAAAGGTTACTGTGGTATCCGCACGCTGAAAGCAGTGATGATGGTGGTCTTAGTGGTTGTGTTGGTGGCGTAGGTGTAGTTGTTGTTTACAGTTTTGAAAACAAACAAAGGTTACTGTGGTATCTGCACGCTGAGAGCAGTGATGATGGTGGTCTTAGTGGTTGTGTTGGTGGCGTAGGTGATGTTGTTGTTGTTTACAGTTTTGAAAACAAACAAAGGTTACTGTGGTATCTGCACGCTGTGAGCAGTGATGATGGTGGTCTTAGTGGTTGTGTTGGTGGCGTAGGTGATGTTGTTGTTTACAGTTTTGAAAACAAACAAAGGTTACTGTGGTATCAGCACCCTGTGAGCAGTGATGATGGTGGTCTTAGTGGTTGTGTTGGTGAAGTAGGTGATGTTGTTGTTTGCAGTTTTGAAAACAAACAAAGGTTACTGTGGTATCTGCATGCTGAGAGCAGTAATGGTGTGTGGTCTTGACAAAACAGAGACATGAGGTAACTTCAGCAAGTGCTAAATGTTATCATTTTTTCTGTATTTCTGCTCGGATTGGGAAGTATGAATATAGAACATTACAAAATATACTCATTTAAAATCGTTAATTTATTGCATGCATCAAATTTAATCAAAAACCTCGAATAACATTGTAAGCATTTCCGTCTGTGGTAGTCAGCGAATTTCGCCTATTATTTGCGAAGCTTAAAGCAGTGAAGCAAAACTTCTTTATTTTCATTTGCATCATTTATATTGTACAATTATGCATTGGATGCGTTCAAAAGAATAATGAAATTTAAAGTGTATTGATTAGAAGGGTTGTTGGCTTATGTTATGGAATGTGATGTATATGCAAGAGAAAATACGATTCTTTGATAAAAACACAGAGTTTGGACAATATAATAAACACTTGATCAAGAATTGTTTATATATATTTTTAAACACTGCTTTAACTTTTACATGTATGCATAAATTAGACGTCACGCAATCTATTCTTCAGATTGAAGAGAGGGAAAATAAAAGCTTAATGGTGTAAAACTATATTGCACCCATTCATGGGTAATATTATTCGACATCTATTTAAATGATTTCTAAGGAGTTTTGCATTATCGCGTGAAACATGTATATTTATGAACCGCCACGCGAGGAATAACAAACTATCAAATTGTGTTTAATGGCCATACCATACTATAAGGTATGGCCTCTGTTTATTGTTTTAACCAACAATACTTAAACATGTGCAAAGAATAGTACATACATCAATATTATGCAAATTAATACAATATAGAAAATACACATGTAGGAATAATAATTAATCGAGTTCTACTATAATAGTAAGAAATGTGAGGGTTTCGTAAGAAAAACGCACTGAAACATGTGCAAAGAATAGGGCATACATCAATATTATGCAAATTAATACAATATAGAAAATACACATGTAGAATTAATAATAAATCGAATTCTACTATAATAGTAATAAATGCGAAGGGTTCATAAGAAAAAACCCCCTTACATAATCATTAACATTACAAGTGTTACAGAAAGTATTGCATGTATAAAAAAGTAAATACTGCCTATCTTTCTAACAATCACTGAAATATGTGGGTTACACTGAGACCCTTAAAATTTTGTTGTGGTGAAGGGGGTGGAGGAGGGTAAAATTTTTGCTTCCCCTTTCTACGCTTCTTAGTAATTGCTAACTGGTTCAAGACGATTTTATGTAGGGCTATTATCCGTTCAGCCGTCTCTACGAACGGCTAAAACCCGTACCTCCCGTGGCGGCGCATAAAGTTCGCTGATGCTATTCGGCATAGCTTATATTTATGAACCGCCACGCGAGGAATAACAAACTATCAAATTGTGTTTAATGGCCATACCATACTATAAGGTATGGCCTCTGTTTATTGTTTTAACCAACAATACTTAAACATGTGCAAAGAATAGTACATACATCAATATTATGCAAATTAATACAATATAGAAAATACACATGTAGGAATAATAATTAATCGAGTTCTACTATAATAGTAAGAAATGTGAGGGTTTCGTAAGAAAAACGCCATAAAAGCTAGAATTAGACTAGCTTTTCCCCACATTTCACTGCATAGGAGAGAAGACCAAGGTTAATGATCTTGAAACTTTAACCAATAAAGGGCTTATTTAACAGAGAATTCCCGAAGGTATAAAAATTGGTTAATGGTATTATT
Source organism: Ruditapes philippinarum (assembly GCF_026571515.1). Lineage (NCBI taxonomy): Eukaryota > Metazoa > Mollusca > Bivalvia > Venerida > Veneridae > Ruditapes > Ruditapes philippinarum. Next base: position 14,934 of record NW_026863073.1, on the reverse strand, counting down.
ATTATTTTTTTTTATTATTATTTTTTCTTTTTTAACTGAAGCTAACCAACCTATGATATTTAATGAAATAATAATCAAACATATCATTTGTCACAAGCCCCAGCAAGTGACCCGAATACATATACACACAATGTTATAACTATTGTCACCAGCCCAAGCAAGTGATGTTCATTATGTACAAATTAAAATGTTGACATTTTGTGTTGACTGCCTAGATCGATATGCCACAAAAATATTAACAATTTTAATAATGGTATTAACAATTTTAATAATGGATTGGTCCAGATTACACCAGCAACTAAAAGTCTTTAACTTAGTTAACAATAAAGTCTTTGCATCATTATAAACAATGTTCAGCATGATACCGACCGTCTTTATTGTCTAATAATAGATTATGATATAATCAAAAGATTAACCAATAAACTCCAAATACGCTTTTATATAGAAAACAATTGTAGTAAACATTATAATAGATGACACAAAGTCGAACAACAAAAACCAACAATTGTAACAAACTTTATAAAAATGACACAAAGTTGGACAACAAAAACACCCACATTTACACATGTATGTAAAAATATAGATATTGTATATATAATATTGTATATAAAGATATTGTATATATCATATAAACTACTGATCATAAATATTTTTCAAATCGTGGTCGACTCGCCCAGGAAAAAACATAGTCTGGAAACCTGTGCCCTTTTATCTTGTGTCTAGTACCACTTGATGTAGACTTATATTAATATTGATCAGTTTGGTGATAAGAAATGCAATAGAGATATTTCAGACAACCGTTTAGTGACTTCTAAACAAAATAACAAGAAAAAAGATTTTGACAACCGTAAATTGAGTAAACATCACCAGTCAAAAAATCTTTTCGGGTGTTCATATATTCTCTAATTTTTTAATGCTTAAATACTTATTCAGTATTGCATCACGTTGATTCACTGAATGACAAAATGAACCTATTTATTGCATTCTATGTAACATTTCCTTTGAAATTAGAGTGTGACATTGACCTTTAAGTTTCGGATCCATATCTTATACATGACACATTGTTCCGATATGCTACACATTTATACAAAAATATTTTATTACCATCCATAAATGACAAAGTTATGGAGGACAGCGGGGCGGACGGAAGGATGAATGGTACAAAAATATATATGCTTCCCCATATAATTCAACTTCGATAGTCCATAGTATCTTATAAATACACAAACTGCTAGCTATACAATTAGTTTTTTATTACAATATCTCATTAATAGTTATTATTTAAAAACATTTTGTTTTCTGTTTTTAGTAACAGTGCCCTTTACCATGACCACACGGAGCAAAATATCAAACATTTACTAGTCGTATTCTAAATAAAAAGCTATGTTCTTTGTTTAATTATGATGTCTCAGTCCTAACTATTGTTATCAGCCGGAGACCTTTTTTCTTCTATTTTTAGCAACAATGACCTTTACCCATCATCATGATTTCTTTATTACTTGCTTTTTTGTTCCTTCATTAACAAGTTTGTATTACAATGTTCATATTAAAACAGATTTACATGCAACACCGAGTATCGTGTATAAAAATGTAAAAAATTATTGACATAAACTTAATTTAATTTATATAATGTTTCCCTAATTTTTTTGCAATTCAGTTCTCATTTAAAATTAATATACATAATAAGCTTAAAAAACAATCGGATGTCAACCTTTAAAAAAGTCAATGAGCACTTACAATCAAAGCAGATACTCATATTTTACTTTAATAAATCAGATTCATATTGTTAAATAATAGTGATTACCTGTGTTAGTTTATGCACTGCATTCTTTGACGCCTCGTCATTAATAAGCCCTTTTGGATCTTGAAGAACAACAATGAACGCGTCCAAAAAGGAACACACAGTTGTTTCGTCGATTTCAAGCTTTGAGCTATGTAAGATTTCATTTCGGATGTCTCGCGCCTGAAATAATTTTTATCATACATACATTTGTGAAGAAGAAGGGATCATAACACATAATCCCCACTACTTTTTACTTTTTTTCTTATGTATAATCATAAAGAACATTATTATTTTCTGCTCAAGGTTAATAAGGAATACTTGGTTATAATGATTTTTATACGTTTAAGCCTTACTTAGGAAAGTCTGCAGTTCGAGTTCATATTTAAACGTTTACATTTCGATCAAGGTTATCTTTAAAATAAAATGGCAAAATGAAATTTTTAACAAGTAAGTCTAGATCTATTCAGTAATTAATTTAGTATATTGATGAATATAAACATCATTTATAAATTGTACTTACCGTATGAAACGAACTCTTGGTATGTGGATTAATTCTGGTCACAAAGTTTTGTATTGACTTGTTGTTTATAATAATGCTCAGCAGACCAGCGGCATCTGTATCTTGAGCTGATGTCCCTGGACCTTTAGTTGTTTGGAAACATTTTGCATAACTCCACCCATGAGGGTCCGAACACCACGTACTTGGGTTTGTGTTCTTCCATAAGGGGTCTTTAAATACATGCTCATCTATAATTGCGTCGTAGAATTTACTACAAATGCCATCAGGACATTTCCTACGTCCGACTGGTCTGCTTCCAAAACAGTTGTTCGAGCTCTTTTGGCTACATGTGTGTCTGTTACATGCCTTCGTAGAGTTGAAATGTTCTGGAGAAAGATTATTTTCTGTACACTGGCTGCACTGTTTAGGTGATCCAGGTGGTAATGTTGATAATATATTTTGAAGGGTATTATCACGGCATTGCAGTACTTTTTCTCCAACAAATTCTTGAAGACCTTCCTGTAAGTATTCTAGTCCTTTTGCGCCTCGCACCCAATTCGTAAACAGATCTTTATCCAGTTCCTCACTTCCCATTATAGCATTTTCGAAACAGCTCAGTCTGAATGAAAACATATTTATAAATTAGACAATATCTTTGTAATGTAATATGATGGACATTTTAATCATGTCTTTGTATACAAATTAAAACTCAAATATCTATTTATTTACTTTTATGCTTGTTAAATATGCTTAGAGAAATAAAACCTCATTTTTTCAATCATTTTGTTCCAATTTATTTTTTATCTTAGGTCATCTTTGGTTTGAAGGTAACCAAGGGACTTTCAAGTGTGATATAAGTCTTTTTCACAGCATAGCACAGTATAGCACAGCACGGCATAGCAAAGCATAGCAGCATAGCATAGCAAACCATTGGGCAGATGACAATGAATTGATAATAAATATGTGATTCGTTGGGTTAACGCTTCAATCTACAGTATAATGCACATATAGTTGACGAGATATTCATTTCATGCAACATACAATTGTATACATACAATTACAGTCATACACTTAAAATGCATTGCAGTGTAAATTGTTATACTTCAAAAACAAGATATGTGTGTAAGATATTTTTGCCCCCTATCGGCAGCCAATAATTCATGTGATCAGGTAGGTTATTATGAATGAATTTTGACCTAGAGAAAACAAGAGCCGGTTGAACCGGGTGATGCTCCCCGAATAGGTTTCGGACACAGGAAGGTATACCTCTTGTTGTGTCAGAGTTATGTCACAGACAATGTTCAAAGTGTAAAAACAACCCAAATGTTGCGCGCGACACATTGTCACAATATGGTGATCATTACTGTGAAATAGTTGTAAAATCCTACTTCTAAAAACGAAGATATGGGCTGGATACGATTTTGCTGCAAGGTCATGCTGTGACCTTGACCCCACAAGCAGCAACACAGATGTTTTCGCGCCACTCATTGCCTCAATATTGTGATCATTCCTGTGAAATATTTTTTCAAATCCGACTTCAAATAACGAAGTTATGGGACGATTTTGCTGCAAGGTCATGCTGTGACCTTGACCTTCAAGGTAGCAACCCAAATGTTGCGTCCGACATGTCGTCTCATTATGGTGATCATTTCTGTGATATAGTTTTAAAATCCGACTTCAAATAACTAAGTTATTGGCCGGACACGATTTTGCTGCAAGGTCATGCTGTGAACTTGACCTTCAGGGTAGCGACCCAAATGTTGAGCGCGACATGTCGTCTCATTATGGTGATCATTTGTGTGAAATACTTGTATAATCCAACTTCAATTAACAAAGATATGGGCCCGACACGATTTTGCTGCAAAATCATGCTGTGACCATGACCTTCAAAGGAGCGACCCAAATGTTGCGCGCGACAGATCGTCTGAATATTGTGATTAATTCTTTGAAATAGTTATAAAATTCAACTTCAAATAATGAAGTTTTGGACCAGACACGATTTTGCTGCAAGGTCATGCTGTGACCTTGACCTTCAAGGTAGCGACCCAAATTTTGTGCACGACACGTCATCTCAATATGGTGATCATTTCTGTGAAATAGTTTTAAAATCCGACTTCAATGGGCCGCACACGAATTCGGGACGTACGTACGTACGGACGGACTGACGGATGGACGGACAGACAACCCGACGACTATAATTATGCTCCCCCGAAATTTTTCGGGGAGCATAAAAAATCAATAAGGGTTATCTACTGGTCATGACTAGTCACTAGGTTATAATTATTGTGACCTCATAGGTTGTGTGCAGCAATTTAATGACAACGTTATTACAAATCTTACCAAATAATAAATGCATAAATTTTATGAATCATGTATGGCTCATTAATGACAACCAAGTTGTTGTATTCCATAAGACATTCAAATGTGTATACGAAAGGCATTTTAGTTTAATATAAAAATATCAACTAAGGCAACTTAAGTTGTTGAGTAATTGATCAAAAACTGTTTTTTAGTACAAGGTCATTATGACACTGACCACCTGACACCAAAAATCAATAGGGGTCATCTACTTGCCAGACCAATGCACCTACAAATTTTGGAGGCAAGTTGCTATGGGCTTGTCAAGTTATTGATCGGAAACCATTTTCGCCTACAAGGTTAATAAGACCTTGACCTTTGATCTTTGATCCATTGACCCCAAAAATCAATAGGGGTCAGCTAGTTGTCATGTTAAATGCACCTACGAAGTTTGAGGACCAACAGCTCATGGGTCGTCAAGTTATTGATCGTCAACAGTTTAAACCAACAAGATAAATATGGCCTTGACCTTTGACCCCTTGACCCAAAATCAATAGGTGTCATTTACTGATAATAAGAAATCATCATACCAAGTTTGAAGTTCCTAGGCCTTAACGTTCTTTAGTTTTTGATCGGAAACTATTTTTACCTACAAGGTCAATGTGACCTTGACCATTGACCCCTTGACTAAAAATCCAATATGGGTCATCTGCTGGTCAGGAATGATTATCAGACCATGATTTGAAGGCCCTAGGCCTAGGAGTTCTTAAGTTATTGAGAAGTAACTGTTTTACCTACAAGGACAATGTGACCTTGACCTTTGATCCCTTAACCCGAAAATCAATAGGGGTCACTTACTTGTCATGAACAATCATTTCAATTTGGAATTCATTAATAGGTTTTTTAAAAAGTTCTAGGCCTAAGTTCCTTTTAAGATTTGTCAATTTGCTGTTTAAACACAAGATCAATGTTCAAAATTGAACTTCAAAATCTATGGGGTGTCATCGTGCAATTCGCGTGAAGCTCAATCACAAAAGTTTGAGTTAAGAAAAGGCCTGCGTTCTGTTAGTTATTGATGGATTCCCGTTTTTATTTACAAATCAATTGTGAACTTGAACCTGTATCTTGACCCCAAAATCCAATAGGGTTTCATCTGCAGGTTCATAAACATCATGATAAATCAAGTGGAAGTTCTACGCCTAAGTTTCTTGAGTTTGATATTAACTGTTTCTTACCTACAATGTCCAATGTAAACTTTCCTGGGCCCTTTGGACTCTCAAAATATATGCACGTCTATGAACAGTCATCATATCTACTTTGAAGTTCCTATCCCTAAGCGTAATTAACTTACTGATCGGAAACCGTTTTCCTACAGGGTCATGTGAACTTGACCTTTGGCCCTTTGATCCTCCAATCAATAGGGGGTCATCTGCTGGTCATGGCCAATCATCATACTAAGTATAAATTTTCCTTGGGCGTAAGCGGGGTTCTTAAGTTATTGATCGGAAACTCTTTTTACTTACAAGTCATGTGACCTTGACCGTTAACCCTTTGACCCAAAAAGCAATTGAGGTCATCTACTGGTCATGACCAATCATCTACTAAGTTTGATGTTCTATGCCTAAGTGTTCTTAAGATATCTCTTCGGAAACCATTTAGTCTACGGATCGACGGGACGGGCCGCAGACAGAACAAATGCATAGCAATATAACCCCTCTTCCTTGAAGTGGGGGCATAATAAAGAAAGAACAGTCAAAACACAGTGTCAAAAGTAGGAATCTAACCGCAGACCTCTTATTTATTAGGTAAATCACTTTACCTTCTATGGTAATGTGGATGTGACGATAAATACATAAAGCTAGTTCGAATTTTCAACATTAGATATATACTCCATGATATTAATTCTTCGTAAACTATAAGAACAGAACCGAAAAGGGATCTGTGCTATAATATATTCGTAACGCACGGATCCCTCTTATTATCAGATTGGTGGATACAGTAAAGATTTCACACCATACATATTTGTTAACATTTGTAAACAAAAAGACACATATTTTTAACCAATGTTTGTGTTTTCAGTCTTGTTATAAAAGGTCAGAGAAATCTCCTGAAGCAATTGCATCCATGTAAGTTCGAACCACGATATCGTCATTATTTTATTTATTAATGTTTGTGCAAGTGTAATTATATGCCATGTAAATATTTTCTTGTTGTGTAATATTTTTCACAAAGACGGCTTTCTCCTAGGAAAATTTGGTTGTTTATGCAGCAGAACTTTTGAAGAAAATAAATTGGCATGATAACCCTTCAAAATTAAGCACCCAATTACCAAAATTATAAGTTATTATAATATAAGATGCATTACTATAAAGCATGCCGTCACAAAGTAGTTTGTCTATTTGTTGAGGTTTTGTTTAAAGTCTGTACATATCTATTGAAGTATTTTTGCATTGTTCATCATATTTACTAAGGAGGTTCCTGAATAAAATAGGTCACTTCTTGGGACAACGTTAGTACTATGAATTCAATCTTTATTCTGGACGGTTTATGTGATTTCCTTTTTTCCACTCATAATAATAATACAGAATCCTAAGAAGCCCAAACACGGCAAAATGAAATGTTGGCGGCTCGTTTGAGTTAAGGCCTGTTCTATGGACTGGTACTGTGAAATGCCAATTTACCGTCCGACCCCTAGCACCGGCTTGCAGAATTTCACATTTACGTTGAAATTAGTAAATTTGAAATTGTAGGAACATCCGCAGATGTGTAATACGGCGGGTATTATTTGAACTTCAATGTGACAACTTTCCCGTACATTCCATGGAAAAGCGGGCGTTAGGTCCCCAGTAAAGTAATTAGGCGTTGAATGCCTAAACGAGGGAAAACATTGGCGGAATAAAAAAAAGGAATTTTTGAAGGGTCGAGGTTTGAAGCTTGCGTTATCACAGATAGGACCGTTTCAAGACAATTTAAAAAAGCAGGCACATATTCTTGGGATTCAACATGTATTCAAGAAGTATATTGGACCCCAACTAGGGAAAATGCGAAAAGTTGAAACTAAAAATACCACAGCAACAAAAGTGTCGTGTGAACGATCTTCAGATCGAAAATTATATCATTGATTAACTGTACGGGGAGACTTTTTTACAGCCGTCACACGCACAATACACGATGTGATCATAAATAGGATTAATTTAACAGAATCCCTAAAAGGAGCCCAAACACGGGAAATTGAAAATGTTGCAGGCTCGCGTTTGATTGAGGTTGTTCATGGACGTTACTGGTGTGCAAAGTTACCGTCCCGGCCCTGCACCGGCTAAGCAGAAGTTCACATAAAAACGTGAATAGGTAAAAATTTTGGGAATTTTAACACGCCAGATTTGTGTGTCATACGGCGGTTTCATTGAACTGTCAGTGTGACATTTCGTTAGGCCATTCCATGAAGCGGCGTTTATGGTCCCAAAGTAATAACGGGCGTGTGGCACTAACGAGAAAAAATGGGCGGAACTAATAAATGATTTGAAGGGGGATCAGGGTTATGAGCTGCGTATCACAGAGAAGGCGTAAAGACAATTTAAAAAGCAAGGCAAATATTCTTAGGGTATTCACATTATTCAAGAGGAATATTGGACACCAAACTTAGAAAATGCCGCGGAAAAGTTGAAACTAATACCACAAGCACAACAAAAAGTCGGGCTGAACGATCTTTCAGATCGAAAATTTAAACAAAAAAAAAAAACTCATTGATTACATGTACGGGGAAATAAACCAAAGATTATCAATATCCAATAAGTTAAAAGGACAGGAAAACGAAACAACTGTTTATAAGACTTTGGCTAATGTATTACCAACTCTAAAATTTTAAAATAAGAAAGAAAGAAAAAAAGAAGAAAGAAAGAATACACATCAAACACAGTGCAGTTGGAGTTAATTATATAACGTTATCGTGATAAACCATTAAATGTTTGTCTGTCCGTTCATTCTGGTCGCTTCTGAAGAATAGAGATCTTTGATAACTGAATAATACAAAAATATGTATGATTACTTAGTGGTGAAGAGGACCACAGGACTTATGCACCCATTTTTGTGTGCTGTTACAGGGAAGTGGCGATATATGGGAATTCACTTGCCAGTAACAGGTGTTAATTAATTGAAACGTTTAAATAGATAAATCTATTGAAAATTAATTTTGGTTTCTTGTTGAAAAAAGTTTTACCCACCTGAATTATTACTGGCAAATATAAAGTTTTAAGCAGCAAAAAAGCGTGGGGACAACTGAATTCGCACGAATTTTGCACTTATTTTATCGTCGGGATCACTTTAATGCTTTAACAATCTTCAATAGGAGTGTTTACGTTCAATTTTATATCGAATAACTTTTTGGAACTCAAATTTGGTAAGTTTTTCTCTTTTTCCAGAAAGTTTGCATTTCATTTTTTTATTTTCAATAGATTATTATATTTTTGAGTTCATGTTTAATTTCTAAAAATGTTACTGATGGCATTATTTCTGAAACATTTTGTGCTTGTTGCTTATTGGCAGATGACAGTTTACCTAATTTTTTATTGTTGTATGAGGTCAAAATGTACTATTGTTTCTTTGTTTTATTCTGCTATTTCATGACAATAATTTCATATTCCTGTTACTTTTTTTCAGTTGATAACCATCTCGATTCTCTCAACCCTAATATGTTTAAAACGTTATAAAAATGTAAGTTTGCCAATTTCTAAAGGAGACCAAATGGAATTCTGTAGTTTCTCTTAAAGGGCATATGACTTTAATGCAATTGGTCATTGAGTTTTCTGGTTGGTTGGGGGTAGCAAACGTTGTGTGATGGTTTTGTCTATTTGTCAGACGTTATTATAATTTAGAATTTTGAACCGATCTTGTGTGTCGAAAAACAATCATTTTCATATATCACCTGGGATGGGGCCTACAATTATTTTGTACTTTTTCAATAACTAAAGTGACTCGTTGAGTTGAGGCGAATCAAGTCCGCTTTTACACTTACAAATCATTTCATCCGTTTATTCAATTATGGTGTCCATCTGTGTCCTTATAATTTATCGCTGTCTCTCACACACAGCTTAGATTGGACGCATGAATTATGCTCGATTATGGAATAGGGACGAACGATTTACCGCCTTAGTCGAGCCGTTTCTTTTTTGTTTAATGGTGCTGTTTGCGTGCAAAAGTTTATAGAGAGCTATACCCTGAGTAAGGTTAATTGAAAACTGTCACACTATTTTCAAGAGGACTAAATAGATGACATTTGAGGGAATATCCAATGCTCATCTTATCTTTAATGGTGATTTTAGTGTACTAGATACATTTTGAATTTATAGCTATTACAAGCTCATTGATATCTCTTATTCTACTTCGGATTTTTTCAAGCTGAGTAATTCCACACACTTGTCGTAGCGCAATGTCTAATGATATTAATACGGTAATGTCTATTCCTTTTTGATAAGTTTACTACTATATATCAGTCACTGGCATGCCTAAATGAGTAACAAGTCTCTTCGCGAATAATGAGCCAAACAAGTGTTGAGTGTGTGTAAAGGTTAATATTGTAACAAAGTTGTTTTTATTGTGGTAACCCCTCTTCACATGATTAATCGTTCATAGCGTCCGCCGGTAAAAAGAGAACTGTACGGTTAAGGTATTTATTCTTTTTTATTCTCAAGGCCATGTGGTCATTATAGCGAACAATTATTATCATTTTGTGTATTCGTATTATGTTTATAAAAATCACCCAGGGTAAAGAAGCTCTTCTTTTGAAATTCATCCTTGAGAATTTGTTTTTAGAATTTAATGATTTGTAATTAGAGGACGGGTGAGGGAAAGTCAGGTGGAAGTGCCCAACTATATATATGATTGTCTTACTCTCGGGAATATGTTTAATAGTCCCGGTTTAATCTACATGATATGTAAAACTAGAAATAGTGATTTATAGTTTGAATTATTGTTTAAAGTGAAATGCGTATATTTACAAGTTAGTTCATGTGTATAAAAATTATTAGAGATTCAATAGTCTATATAAAGTAAAGTACAGATTTCTGATTCAATTGATTTATTGTCTAATATTTAATAATAAACCTGCTACGAGTTGATATTGTCCATTTTTTCTTTTATATTGTATGTACGTTAGACAAAATAAATATGGCGAGGGATGCAGCAATATATTGTATTATTTCTAGCGTCGGCAACTAAAATGAAAACTGTATGATCTGCTGTGAAAACAGTAATTTCAAAATTGATCGTGCTATATACAAACGACTTAATAAGATGTGCTGACATAATATAGATCGTCATAAAACTTCTGTTATATTAAATGGACGACAATGTTAGTAAGTCGTCCTGTCTTCGAAAATCTGCATGGCTTTTCATCAGTTGTCGGTAACGGACAGCGTTCAGTCGTTATTTGTCTGTTTTTTCAATTATTGTAAAGATGTTGCATTAGAGTTAACGTGTTTCCCATATAAAAAAGTAAAGGAGGTTGGTAGCCAGGTGTAGAGGGATTACCTAGGACTGGTACTGTGAAAATGGTGTCAGGTGTTTCTTTTAAGGCTGATATATAGATTCGCGCGGATATTTGAAGACATGAGGAAGGCATGAAGGACCACAGTTCGTGCAGGTAGGCGTAGAGAAAGTCTTTAACGTGATGAAGAACATCCAAGTGACTTTGCATTCCAAGTGGTCAAAACGAATTATCCCGAGGATAGCGTCAATTAATGTGAATGCAGGTTTTACCGACGTAGTAGGGAATTACATGGCTTCTACGCATTTCTATTTCAACTATGGTATACAGGCTAAGTAGGAATTCTAGTTGACTGATGATTGGAATGCGCCGGAGACGAATTCACACGTATATGTGTTCTCGTTTGTTGCGTGGCAGGAAACAGCGTTTTGGTTGATAATAAAAAACGGTGATAGGTTTGAATAAATGTTCCTGAGGATTATTGTTAGCTAGCGGCAAGTTAACACCACTGAGTAGTATTATACGATGAAGAAGGCAAAGTCACATATATACTCCAATGCTAGAGTTGATTTATAATGTATGAGTACAATGGTACTCCACCATATATTGATATACTCCGGTAAGAGTCTAAACTGGCTCGCTCAGAATTTGATGGGAAGCAATGTTGTTCATGCGTTGTTCCTTCGCCGTTCCCTACAAAAGTGTTTGGAATAATTCGCACTCTTGGTGTTTTGTTAGTGCTGGTGTTTTAAGGTTTATGTCCATTAATATTCTGTGATACATGCGGTTATATGATTGTATAAATCATTTCTTTGTTTCCTGTCCGATTACGAACTAGTCACTTTTCGCGTACTTTATGCAATATTAGGAAAGGAAACTACGCAGGCGGCAATAAAGTGGAAGATTATATTGCTCAAATCTACTATAGTCCTGATTTCATGATTTGACACTACACTCGACATATGCGGCCGAAGCCCATTTCAAGCACTTTGTCATGGTTATTAAATACACTACTAAGAAAAAAAAAAACTAGAGAATCGGCGAAACGTTCGCTGAGAATTATGCAGGTGTTGTAACACTACTTAGTGTCTGTGTGGTGTGTGCTGTTTTTTCTAAGTGATTTAAAAATACAGTTCATCACGTAGTTCCCATAATTGGTTAGAGGATGGAACTCAGAGTGTGCCGTGGAACGGAGCTGCTGGGAAGGTTGTCAGGGCGGTATTAACGTTGTGCGTTGAAACACCCGGTTTCATCAAGTTTGAATTGGTCGGGAGAGTATTTTTTGGGAACAAGTGCCAAATCGGCATGTAGAACGTTACTTTGAGAATGAGTAATCATTTTTATTTTAGGATAAACGCTTGATTCCACCAAATTTCAACCGAATATGAATTAATATTTACTCGTTATCTTATTAGTTATGCATTCTTCATTCTGTGTTTATGTATTAAGAGAGAGTTGTTGCACAGGGGACCAACAAAATACATGGTAGTTAAATTTCAGGCCTATCGATATGCGTGTCTTGGCTTAGCCACTGAATGGCTAGACTAATAAGAGGCAGCAGCTATCTGATCTTGACGAACTTCAGGACTCGAAGCGAGTAGCTGTTTCCCTGCTTAAGTAAGTAGAGTTTATTATCTCGAAGACCATTATATTATACAGTTTTATACACATTTGACCGAATGCTATATGCACTCCTGGTATATACAAACAAAATAACAAAATGTGGTAAACAGAAAAAAATCTAAAAAATATTTTAAAAATACAGCATTATTTTTTTTTTTCCTTTTTCATGTTCCATCAAAAGGCACATTTTGCCCTCATTTGTATGTAAAAGAAGGCTCAAGACGGGGCAAATCACAATAAATTTTGGACTTATGAACTACCATTAAATGAAAAAAGCATAATTATTTTGAGTAAATCAGTGATTTTTTATTGGTCTATCATTAATTATTCACTTGTTAAAGTTCACTGGACCAACTTTTAGTCAAAACTAGTACATTTTGAGCTTTTTGTTGTCTAAGCGCATGTTCAAGTTTAATAAAGAAATGATGCTGTTTATTTTATTTTGAGAGGTCAGTAAACCTTTCAGAGATATAAAACATAAGGGGCAAAAATTTATGGGGATGATACTTTTTCATGACTCTTTAGTCATTTGTCAAGCTCGTGCAACCAATTCGCTGTTGATGGAAGTATCAACAAACCTTCCCACGCCTGCTCTATATCATATTTCTAAGTTGATTTTAACTCGGATCACTAGTCAATATATTATTATTTTGATGTTATAATCTATTTAACAATTTAGTGCCATTAATTACAACAAATCCAAACCAAAAGAGTTATTGTTGTCAACTCTGTTTGCTACCGAAGTCCCAGCTCCTGTTGCATCCAAAATCAGTCCTGTATTTCTCTTTCCGGATAAAGATTCCGTTTATACAGACATATAAATAAAAAAGATATCGCGGATGGCGAAAAATGTCCGGACGCTAAAATGTTTCAATCAGGAAACGCCAGTCAAAACGGAGATCTACGAATACTTGTTCAGATTTATTGTTTTAGGTTTAGGTGTCTCAATATATATTCATATAAAATGACGAGAAGAAAAGGCGTTATATACATTTTTTCTGATTCACATTTTACTGTCAACACATTTTTGTGCATAACCAAAGCAAGTAATGGAAATTTAAGTTTTATAAAAAACGGGGTTTTAAAGATGTTTACACGCAACGATAGTGGCTATGTTGCTAGTTAATTAACTTATATGATTGAGTTGTCAAAAAAAAAATTTCACTGTTTTTTAATTGGTCTGACGCAGAAGATCAATATTATAATGTTCATTCACAATACTTCAAGATTTCCTATCATTGGTAACAATACTATGTATTTAAAATTTTAAGGTAGTTTTAGTTTTGTAAGGTAAAACCCTTGGTTGTCATTGAAACTTCGGTGTAAAAAACGAGTTCTTTTACAAAACAAAAACTTGTTATTATTCAATACCACAACGACGCAAATGAAAAAATTTTTTCCCTTGACCTTTAAATCTTGAACAAAAAAAACAAATTTAGCTCCGTAATCAACCAAATCTTAAATCACTTGAATAACTTATTGAAGCCATAAAGAAACGGTACCCTTTCTTTTTCTAACCCCATTTTAATTAAACAAAAAAAAATTTAAAATAAAAATTTTTTTAAAATAAAAATTATTCATTTTCAATAACTTTTTTTAAAATATAAACCATTTTTTTTTATAAAAAAAATTCGGGGCCTTAATTAGATAACAATTGTTGCCGCGGGGGAAATATTGAAAATCTACTGGGTTTGAATGTTTTGTATTAGCTGCAAGCAATATTATGGTTAAATAAAATTAAATTTGCACCTTAAAACTAATGATATTGATTTTGGTTGAATTGACTTAAAAAATATTATTTAGATTTAGAAAAATTTTTTGTTGATTTTCTTTATGATTACGTTATATTCTAGATATAAAAAACGCTTTAAAATCTGTCCGGTTCAAAACTGTTCATATTAAGGGAGAAGATGTGTAAGCGGGGGGCCGGGGTAGCTCAGCCGGGAGAGCCCGGAAAGGATTTCGAAGGTCCCGGGTTCGATCCCGGTTAGGGGGCACATTTTTCCACCCCGTGAAATTTGGGGCCCAAACGTGGGGTCGTGAATAAAATGTCAGAGTTTAATTTTCTTGCTCTGTAACTTGGAAATTCGAGGGACGAATTTTAATAAACAGGGGGATGTCACGGTTTTAGACTGCTTCACTATTAAGGGGGAAAATGTGTAAGCGGCCGGATAGTCAGCCGGTAAACCCCGGAACGGGATTCCCAAGGTCCCGGGTTCGATCCCCGGTCAGGCGGCAAATTTTTTCCCT